>NC_133528.1:48804292-49089292 GCF_048544455.1 Silene latifolia | reverse complement strand
TTTTGGATATGTTATCACATGTTTTATTTTGAGATGACCTGTAAAGTTTCAGAATTTTTGGAGTTTTTATGCTCGAAATATGGATTTTTCATGTTTAAAATCGGATTTAGATGAAAAATAGGTTAATATGAGATAAATTTCGAATCTGGTCATAAAAATTTAGTATGTTGTCACATGCAATTTTACAAGATGTGTGTAAAATAATAGGCTATATTGAAGTCTATATGCATGATTTATGAATTTTTGATGAAAAATAGCATAAATAGTGACTTAAATTAGTGAATAATTCTTAAAACATACTCCATGACTAAGGAAAAACGTCACATATTGCATTTTATTATCTTTTTCAGATCTAAAATTGAAAAGTTGATGAATATATTTTTTCTTATGTTTTTATGATTATTATTGATAAATCCGATAAACCGCAACATAGTTTTTCCGATGATTTTTACGAAATTTTAACCTAAGTTTTTGAATATTATGAGTGTCATGGTATTTTTCCAGAATGTTCATAAGTTTAAATTTCAAATTTTGAATTTATTTGGAATTTTTGTGATTTATTTGAAGTTTATAGCATTTTATTGTAATTTTGAGTCCATTAATGAACAATTTTAAGAAATATAAGTTAATTATAGTCAATATGTTAGTGGAGACTAATTTTGAGTCCTAAGTTGGTTAGGTTAATTAACTTGTGCATAAATATGATTTTATGTAATTTATTGTGATTTTAAATGGGTGAATCACGCAAATCCGTAAAAACCGTTTAATATACGATATTGGCTCCTTAAAGGCGATTTAGCATAAAATTGGGCATGTTCATACATATTATAATGCTGCATTTTATTTATGATTGTCATAATTTTTTTTATGTAATTTTTTTTTATGTAATTTTACTTAGTATGGCCTTAGTTTTTAATTGGTATTACCCGAAATGTATGGGAATATCGATTCGGTTGTAATTTATTGTGATCTCGTATCACCGTTTTGTAATTTAATAGATTTATTTTTATTTTTAATTACAAATGTATAATAGGAAATTATGTAATTTGTTATGTAATTTATTTATTTCGGAGTTCCTTGAAGACGGTGTCACTCAAGGAAGACGATACATAAAGACGGTGTTACCTCGAGATGCGCGCCTAAACCAAAGTTCAAGGGACCAATGGAGTTGGTTTCCGAATATGTAATAGTTAATTAGATTTTCTATTTTAGGAAGGCCATACTAGGATTTAATTTATGCTTTGCATTTTATTTATACGTCGCATGCATCGCTAAATCGCCATAACTTAAACATGCATTATCATTTAAATCGAGTATATCGACTGTGTCAATTACAATTATCGTAGTTCACCGCTTTAGTTCACTTAAAACGTGATAGATAATAAATTGACATGACCTCTCGCTAAAAATAAACAATTGAGACATAGCCTTACCAAAAAGTAGAAACCATGAAAACCTATTTCGTGAGGGAGTGCACTCGGCCACACCGGGGTACAAACCTTGTTACGTAGGGGAAGTGGGTGATAAATGTCTATCCACCGAATTTATGTTAATGAAGGGTATTTCGGCACACCGTGCCCTAAGTTGATATGAGTTTGGATCATGGACACATGTATTCGAAATTTGGGTTGAACTCAACGAAAGTATTCACGATGATTTCCGGATGTGTTTCGGGCTAGAGATAAATATTAATGTAATTTTATCAACCAAAAGTTCTAAAAGTAGAATCGATTAAAGAGTTAATCCACCGAGTTATATTAATAAAGGGTATTTCGGCACACCGTGCCCTAAGTTAATATGAATTTGGATCTTGGAATCATTTATCATAGTTGGGTAGAGGTCACTATGTAAATGCTTTACTTGTTATTTACAAGTATTATTATAACGATGAATGTTTTGTTTTCATTATTCCGTTGTCGCATCGTTTGCATCATTCTATTTCTTCACCACATTTAAATATACAATATCATTTCGATTTTGATTCAAATCTCCATTAAAACATCGTAACTAAAGACAAAATTTGAATTTTCTTCTAAAAACCTCGAATTATCCATTGGAAGGATCTCTTGTAAAGAGTATAGATAAAAGTAATTCATTATCAAACAGGTTTTTGATGCTTGACTAACACATCTACTTACAATGGATTGTTTTTCATATACTTAATTGAATTAAGTACCTTGAAGCAATAAATTGTTTTGGTAATTAGATTTGTCAGAATTCGTAATTGACCAAAATAACGCAACCACTTCAATGAAAGTTTTAAGACTAAAACGATTGAATTGAAGAGTAGTCTTCATAAGATTAAATTTTTGCTTCTCTAAGCAAAGATTCATTGAAATGAGTGGGAGCATTCTCTTAAACCGTTAAGAAAAGGGTGAGGTTCAAAGAGGTAAAATTAGAATGGAATTGATACAAGGTTATGATAAAAGTAAAGTGATTGAGAATAATGATACTAAACCTATCAATCCCGACCGATAAAGTTTCCATTGTCTTAAATGTTGGACACTAGAAAGGAAACTACCCCAAATTATTGAAGAATCAACAAGTTAGTTGTGGGACATCTAATGGGATCTTCTTCTTTAAATTTTTATTTGATTGACATAAGTTTTGCTAGTACTACTTCGTCAATATTAAAAACCAGTGGAGGTTTTCATCATTGTACTTGATACATATGATGATTAGAATATGACGACTAGCAACAATGATGTTGAGAGATAGAGTCATTGTTTAATCAATCTAATTTTGGGTTTATAGTTGTAATTAATTATGACTATTAAGTGCATAAACTCTAAATAAGAATATAAACTTGTTAAGATACAAAAGAGGTTTCACTTTTGTGGCCCTATACACCACGATTTGATGTATGGCTAGCCCATTATCAAGGTGATTATATTCTAAACCAAACTAGGATGAAATATCATGTAGATGATGCAAGACTCAAATTGGTAACCCAAGAACGCAAAGAGTTATCGAGTACTCTTGAAACCATTAGATCTTATGGTATATGCATATCTTGTATTCAAAACAAGATGTCTCGTGCCTTTTGGTTGAAAAGGAGATCGAGGTTGTAAATCATTGATCCAAAATAGGTTGATTATTTTCTTTTACCAACGATTTAGGTTGACACTAATTGTAATACCCGCCCTTTTAGGGACCCTTTGACCGTCGTTGACCGACCTGGGGAGCGGAAGTGGTCTTAGGAAAGTATGCCAAAACCTGTTTGAGCTGCGTGTTAAGGGTGGTACTCGATAGAGTAGAGGCTACTCGATCGAGTAGCTAGGGTACTCGATCGAGTAGGGGGTCACTCGATCGAGTAGGTTGGGTACTCGATCGAGTACCGGGTTTTCAGCGAGGGTTTTATATCGCGTTTTGTTAAATCCGCATATCACTTCCGCCACTCTCCTCCTATCCTTCAGTCGCCCCTTTCCCTTCACCTCAAAACCTCCATGGAAGCCTTTTTGAAGATCTTTGAACCTTGGGAGGGCGTCACTGGTGTCGGGTAGCGATCTCTTGCTGAGTTTTCCCTAATAGGTATGTCACAATCATCATCCGTGCCTTTGTCTCTATAGTTAGGGTTTGCTTGTTAGTAATAGATATTTGTATGGTGGTTATAGGCTTTGCTTGGTCGCTGGATATGTTATCTGTTGGCGTGGATTGGTTGCGGTTGCTTAAAGGTAGGTTCGCCTACTCAGTCTCTGTAGATGGTCTAGTGTGTCGGATATTGTGGCTGTGTTGTGTTTGGTTGTTTGCTATAATTATTGTATCGTGATGGTTGTGGTCGTTGTTGATGGTTCTCGAGATGTGTTCTCGGCTGAGTGGGGTCACTTGCGGGAGTGGCTTCACGCCCTAGTTTCGCCCTTCGTGGAACCCGCCACGGAAGGGGATGTGCACATTAATGGACAGGGTTATCGCTCAGTATGATGAGCGGGGCTTAGGTGGGAACGGCTGCGGTCCCCCACTGGCAGGACTGGTCCAGTGGACAGTCAGTGACAGATTTGGTTGGATTGTTGTGATTGCGGTTGGGACTGATATCATTGTTTGTATTGTTGATTGTAGTTGCCATTGTCTTATTTTGTCTCAGTACTGACCTTGTGTGGTTGTTTGTTTGTTATGTGTCTGCCGTGATCCCTTATGGTGAGCAGTCGGTCTTAGCAGGTGTTGATGTTGTTGATAGGCGAGGTCCCAGGGCGGGAGGAGTCTTCACGAGATAGGATGGTCATAGCGAGTAGTCTTTGAGTTGTACCTTTGTATCGTATTTTGGTTTGAATCACTTGTAATATAACTTAATAGTTCTGTTATTGACGTTTGATAATTACTTTTCTCGGGCAACTGAGATGGTAACGCCCTTATATGCTAAGGAAGGCCTAGTTAAGGCTCCTCTGAATATGGGGGTGTTACAAAGTGGTATCTGAGCTACGATTTTGGAACCTGTAACAAATGAACATAATGAACGTAGAGAGTCTAATAAAATGAACCTGGTGTATGTGTAATGGGAGCCCCGGCTGATGCTAGATTTTGGGTGAGTAGGCGCCCTCATTTCAAAATCTTGGCCCCATGACACTTAAGCCAGTCACATGGGATGGGAATGTGGAGTCCGTGTGTCTATGTGTGCTATGTATGTTAAGTGTACCGGAGTTACCTCCGGTTAAGTCTTTGTTAGAATTGCTAGGGGTGTATTAGTGATATATTAGACCGTGTATGGTAATTGTCGATGAGATTAGTGAGGTTCTTTGGATGATTAGTGAGCTTATATGATGGTTATGAGATATGTGACGAAAGTTTATGTAATTGCTATGAAGATAATTATAGTATAGTGAGTTATAATTCGAGACATAGCATATGGTAAGGCGTTATTGCCCTATAGAATGGTCGAAATTTTTCCGCTGCGTAGTATTTGATTTATGCAAGATAGATTGCTTGGGATGGAATGTAAGACATAATTGAATAAGTGGGTTGCAAGGTGTATAATTAGGTGATAAGTGAAAGGAGGAATTAATGTAAATTATACGTTTCAATTTGAAGTAAACACGAGTTTAGTAATAGCACGTAAAGTAAGTTTAAGTGTAATAAAATGACACGACTAGGTACATAAATAACTCGGTGACAGGTAGACCGAGTTGGGTAATTTGTATAACGTAACGTGATATGTCTCTTAGTTGTTGAAGGGTTGTATTTTGTGTGACAATGGTTACAAAACGTGATTGAATGTGATAATTAGTGTCGGATCCCGAACTTAGTTTGGAATCGACACGCGGCGTTGTTTTGCAGGTATCTTGGAGTTACTTAGTGTTCAGACCGAGTACTTAACTATACTTGACCGAGTGCGAGTGCTTACTTGACCGAGTAGACCTCACTCGATCTAATTAGGAAGCTATGATGTCGGGATGTGGGAAAATTCCTGCAGTTACTCGATGATTTAGCTCCTACTCGATCGAGTAGGGTGGTACTCGATCGAGTACCCCAGGCACTCGATCGAGTAGGTTACTGTGCAGTAATTCCTACGGGTTTTCTTAAAACCCTTCATCTTTCTATTTCTTCCTCTTATTCCTCTATATTTCGACACACCTACACCTAAATCACCCTCAATTCCTTATTTCCTCTCAAATCCTCTCTTTCTCTTGGGTTAGTAGTGATTCTTGGGGTTGATTTCTTAGTTTAATTTCGTTTCTCTACTTTGTTCATCAATCAAGGTATGCTATTCTTCCTAATGTACATGGTTTACTGCTTCGAATGTGCTAGGAAAGTAAAACAATCTGAAATTTTCGATGATAATGACCAATTTGGTGCTTTTAATTGTTGAAACATGATTCACATGCCTTCTTTCCATGTTTGTTGGTGGTTAATTGCTGTAAATTAGATTAGAAATTGCAAAGGTGAACTTGAAATTTCTAGGGTTTCCAAAATTGAAATCGATTTTTGGTTGTTTTACAATGGTTAGATGGTAGAATTGAGCCTTAAGTATTGTTTATATCATGTTGGAGGATAGATTTTGATGATTTTACCCTTAGAAAGTTGCCTTAGAACTCCGTCTTAAAAGTGCCTTAAATGGAAATTCGTGATTTATAACTGAAAAAAAAAATTGATGTTGTAATTGACAGTACATGCATGAGTTGAATTTCAATATAGTAATAGAAACGATGCTTGATGAAAATATGCCAAAATTGTCTCAGCTCTAAAGTCCGACTGAAAATTTTAGTTGAGTTGTTGAACATAATATGAAAGTGATGATGATATGCCATAAATTATTCTTTCTCTTGAATTAGTAATCTGTAATTAGCAATGTAAATGGAACGACCTTTAGAAGCATGCTAGGATATTCGAATCGCTGAGTATATGTGTTCACATGCCAAATTTTCATAATTGCGGTTTATAAGTGGCTACAAACTGAGACTATATGTTAAAATTGAGGAAACTATTGATGATATGTGTGGACCTAGCTGAGCATCTAAGTTTAATGGCATGATTTATTTGCTTCAAATATTGAACTGGTTGATGAGTTAGTGAACTTGCTAAGTATATAGAACTCAAATTGTATGAAGTATATGCCTACATGTTTTATACAAATTGTTTGACCTTATACCTAAAGCAGATGCCGAGACTGAACCTTGGAACCCGCCAAAGTAAACGGGGGAGGGGTAACCCACCTGAGTTAGGGGAAGGAAGTGGACCTGTGGTACCCGCAGTCCCCGAATACCCTACAGTTGTTTTTGTTGACTTCAAGCAAAGGGAGCGTTTTGTAGCCTTACAAAAACGCAAATTGAGACCTACAAAGTGTATAGACACCAGTGTATTAGAGGAGTTGGAGATAGAGACGGATGTCCGTCACATATTCGAGACCTTGGGTTTTACGGGTTTGTATAGGCTGAGGAAGCATACTTACCCTTTTCTTACCTTGGAGTTCATGAGCTCTTTTAACTATGACCCACCGGTCGATCGTCGAGTTTAGATTGATGAATACCGTTTTTACTTGACTATGGACCTGTTTGCCTCTCACCTTGGGTTGGCCAAGCCTCCCAAGGACTCCGTTACCGCCATTCCAGCTGAGTGCGGCGTCTGCCGCCTAATGCCTTGCTTGACTGGGAAGCAAGCTCCCACCTCGAGCAACATGCTGATTAATGATGTTCAAAGATATTACCTTGAGGGTCTTTCTCCGTTCTCTTTCGAACCTCCTCTATGACCGAAAGGATATCAGTAAATTGAATAACCATGAGGTTTTACTTTTGATGTCGTACCTCAACCCGGAGCGGGCCAGGAAAGTGGTCTTTAATGCTCCTTCTATAGTTTGTGCTGCCCTTGCCTTGATGGCTTCTTCCTCTTCCCGGTACCTGAGTTGTGGTGCTATTACCACTCGGTTAGCTGAAAAGCTAACCTCCTTTGAGGCTTCTTCGGCGTACGTGCCTCTAGCTACCCTAGTGCCTACCATGGATCGTGAATACTATCTCGACCTGAAATGGTTGAGGACCTTGGCTGACGGCAGCCTAGCATGGAGGGTGCATGGGATGAGTTGGATGAAGATTCCAGCTCCTGAGCACCTCCCACCCACGGAGCCCTTGGAGCCGACGGTAGTGACGGTGGACTCCGATGACGAGGAGGAGGAGGATGATGACGGACCCCGCCAGCTACAGACCTATCTCATCGACGGTACCATCCTTGAGGAGATGCCGGAGCCGACGAAGGGCGAGAATGCGGGAGTTCAAAGTGGAGAGAGGCCTAGAGTGGTGAGGGGACCCCGTCGAGTAAGAGAGAGGGCCTCGAGACTAGGCCACGGCCCGAGCACCGCAGCGAGCGGCAGCCTCTTTTCCATGCTACCCTTACCTCGACACCCCGAGACGCGATCCGATTACCATTCCGGAGAGAGAGTGTCATCTACCTTGACACTCCCGAACATGCACGAGATGGCGTACGCTCAGGGGATAGGGACCGAGGGACCTCACCCGGTTTGGTGGAGTGGAGTTGGGGACTACTCAGGGGTTTTCCATTCCTACGGGGTGGATCCGTCGACGTGGGGGGCACCTCAGTCCTTCCCTTACGGCGGCTTGACACCATGGTACGTGGGCCCGGGAGCAGGAGCAGGAGGTGATGCGGGAGTGGGTTCATCAGGTGCGGGTATGGCTGGAGGTGGTGGTGGCGATGATGAGGTGATGTTGGAGCAGCAGCAGCAGCAGCAGGAGTGATACTCCTTGTTTCTATCTTCGTTCATGATTGTTAGTGGTAGTTGTTGTTGGTAGCATGGTTAGATTTTCGGTTGTTTTCTTTTAGCGGAAACTTTATTTATGAACTTGTAACGTTAGGCCATAAGGCCGGAATTGCTACTTTAACCTTTTGCAGGATAATTGAGAGTCGGGGCATCATCCCGACTCAATTTATGTGACAGTCATGTTGATATATGTTGGTTTACGACGGGTTATGTAAGGTACTTGACCTGCAGGTACTCGACAGAGTACCCCACACTCTATCGAGTAGCTGCAGGAAAGGAAGAAAGGAAACATTCTGATCTCGGGCTACTCGATCGAGTAGCCAAGACACTCGATCGAGTAGCATGGCACTCGATCGAGTATCGCTGCATACTCGATCGAGTAGCACATTATGAGAGGTTTTTGGAAATTAAAAATGTTCAATTGTTTTATATTTGCGAGTTTAATGTTTAAAGTAGTTGTGAGTACGTAGTAACACCTTTGAACCGTTAATTTCATATGTTACAAGTCATGATTGAAGCTTTATAAGCATATTTGTTACAATTAGTGAAGCGGTAATAATTTCTTGTTACGATTAGTGAAGAGGTAATAATTTCTTGTTAATATTGCATACGCCTCATTACGATCTATTTATTGGAGTTGTAACTTCGCCTATATTTGTGCATATCATTTTAACGTGTGTTTTCAACGGTAACTAGTTATTACGGTGACTTGCGTATGATTTCTAACTTAACGAGTGTATAATTAGCGAGTAATGTCCACAACAAATAATATGGTTTTGTTTAAAGATTAAGATGCAAATAATGAATAATATGCGTTGAAATTAGGGCGGTGAACTTCGGGGACGAAGTTCCTTTTTAGAGGGGAAGAGTAATGTCGCGAAATAAAAAGGCTGTTTTTGAATAATGCTTTGCTTGTCTATAATGTTGTTGGTATTGTGTTTTGCTTTAATTATTTAAAGTGAAGGGGTTGTATGTTTCAAGAGACGGTCATGAAAAATAGTTATAGTGTGATAAATCGTACTCGAATCACGTTGCCAGGTAACATGGTGGCGTTGGTTGTACCATATGATAATTGATATGAGACATGTCCTGATCGATAGTTTGATAGTCGATACTGTATGTCGATACCGTATGTCGGGTGATCGTAGGTGGTGATTCGCATGGCGAGTTTGATGTTTCATAGGTATATAGAGTAACGGTTAATGGTAATAGTGCTTGCATGATAGTAGTAAAAGTCATTAGATATAAATATAGACGGTGATGATGATGACATGGGGGGGAATGGTGTTTCCAGGGAGTAATGGGTTGAGCGGGAAGATGAGTGAGGACGTGTTATTCTCGTGTCTCGAGCGGGAGATGGGTGAGGTGAACTTCGGGGACGAAGTTCTTTTTAAGGGGGGAAGACTGTAATACCCGCCCTTTTAGGGACCCTTTGACCATCGTTGACCGACCTGGGGAGCGGAAGTGGTCTTAGGAAAGTATGCCAAAACCTGTTTGAGCTGCGTGTTAAGGGTGGTACTCGATAGAGTAGAGGCTACTCGATCGAGTAGCTAGGGTACTCGATCGAGTAGGGGCCACTCGATCGAGTAGGTTGGGTACTCGATCGAGTACCGGGTTTTCAGCGAGGGTTTTATATCGCGTTTTGTTAAATCCGCATATCACTTCCGCCACTTTCCTCCTATCCTTCAGTCGCCCCTTTCCCTCCCCTTCACCTCAAAACCTCAATGGAAGCCTTTTTGAAGATCTTTGAACCTTGGGAGGGCGTCACTGGTGTCGGGTAGCGATCTCTTGCTGAGTTTTCCCTAATAGGTATGTCACAATCATCATCCGTGCCTTTGTCTCTATAGTTAGGGTTTGCTTGTTAGTAATAGATATTTGTATGGTGGTTATAGGCTTTGCTTGATCGCTGGATATGTTATCTGTCGGCGTGGATTGGTTGCGGTTGCTTAAAGGTAGGTTCGCCTACTCAGTGTCTGTAGATGGTCTAGTGTGTCGGATATTGTGGCTGTGTTGTGTTTGGTTGTTTGCTATAATTATTGTATCGTGATGGTTGTGGTCGTTGTTGATGGTTCTCGAGATGCGTTCTCGGCTGAGTGGGGTCACTTGCGGGAGTGGCTTCACGCCCTAGTTTCGCCCTTCGTGGAACCCGCCACGGAAGGGGATGTGCACATTAATGGACAGGGTTATCGCTCAGTATGATGAGCGGGGCTTAGGTGGGAACGGCTGCGGTCCCCCACTGGCAGGACTGGTCCAGTGGACAGTCAGTGACAGATTTGGTTGGATTGTTGTGATTGCGGTTGGGACTGATATCATTGTTTGTATTGTTGATTGTAGTTGCCATTGTCTTATTTTGTCTCAGTACTGACCTTGTGTGGTTGTTTGTTTGTTATGTGTCTGCCGTGATCCCTTATGGTGAGCAGTCGGTCTTAGCAGGTGTTGATGTTGTTGATAGCTGAGGTCCGGGCAGGGAGGAGTCTTCACGAGATAGGATGGTCATAGCGAGTAGTCTTTGAGTTGTACCTTTTTATCGTATTTTGGTTTGAATCACTTGTAATATAACTTAATAGTTCTGTTATTGACGTTTGATAATTACTTTTCTCGGGCAACCGAGATGGTAACGCCCTTATATGCTAAGGAAGGCCTAGTTAAGGCTCCTCTGAATATGGGGGTGTTACACTAATGTGTTCACTTAATAAGGTAAATAGAGAAATCTTTGAAGAAGTTCAAAAGTTCGAAGAAGCACGATTTAGTCGTGATGGGATTATCAAAGTGAAGACTTTGATATAAGCCAAAGGAAATGTGATATAGTATCACAAGTTCATCTCTCTTAGCACGCATTATGGAATAATGTGTGATTGGATAAGAATTCAAACGCTATTCGATATGGTTTGGACTTCAATCAAGTTACTTTGAGTTACTTGATCCTTTTGGGGATTTTATATTTTGTCTAAATTATTTTTCCACTAAATCTAAAACGGAACATATGAGATATGAAATGGTAGGGTACCATATTTGTAAGCTTTCACCAGAAACAAATGCTCTTTTTCCCTTTCAATTATCACAAGTACAACGGGATTGTGGCTCGTGAAGCTGTCTTTCTAGAATACAAGTTTATTCCTAGAAGACAGAGTGGGAGAAATTATTCAAGAAGCGAAGCCACAAAGAATGTTATGTCGCAAGAAACTGGTCTTTCTTGGCTACATGAGAAGTTTTGTGTAAGACATTGTTTCTTCAAAACCTAGGAGGTTATAGTCATCACTTGTTAAAGATGATGAATTCATGTTACTTTTAAGAAAGTAAAGAGCTTAAAACTTACAAAGAAATTTTATGATTCAAGTTACTTCTGGAAAGTAATGAATATATATGACTTACATAAGAGTGTTTAGGTCACAACTCACTACAAGGCTTAGAACCATGAAAATCCGAAATAAAAAGGCTTGATTAATGACAAAGGGTTTTGCACTAATAAAGACAGATTTCAAAGCAACATTGGTGGCAAAGGGTTTTGCACTAGTTGAAATGCTTAAGTCTATTTGGATCTTCTTAGGGATTGTGTTTCATTATGAAATACATAGCGATTGAATCTAAAACCCACTTCTTGGTTCAATTAGAAGGAATGTATTCAATACATGTCATGGGTTTTATAGATTCTTACAATCCTAAGATAATGTGAAACTTAAGAGAGGGTCTTAAGTAGGACATCAATGAGTTGGAATCAATGTTTTGATCATGTTATAAAACTTTTCTCGATAAGTCGAGAAGTTGTGTTTATACATGGAGTTTAGTGGGAGTTACGGAAATTTTAATTAGTCTTATATGTGGATGACATATTGATCATTGAGAATGATTTAAGACTTTTGGAATATTATAATACATCTTTAATATCTGAATTTATGAAGATAAATCTACATGATATTAGCGTCAAAAAATAAGTCTCATGTTGATAAGATTCATGACTAGTTCAATAAAATTGAACATATTTGATTGATTCCATTTGCTTCCGCTGCCGAATCAATTAAATAGGAAATGATGTATAACACTTCATATACTTTGAGTATGATGAATTGTTTCAAAATCGAATTCAAGAAATAATTACCAAGTAGCCATATTGGTTACCCTTAAGTGCTTGCAGAAGCATTAAGGATATAATGCAAAGTGTTTTTGATGCAATTTTGTGTAAGAGTGTTACACAAGTGACAATTGACAATTGAGATTGCGCATGGTTTCCGACAAAACCATAATAAAAACACATTAGGATGGTTAAGATACCATTGTGGCTATGTTATTTAAGAAATAGATGTTCTAGAATCGTTCTAGGCAATAAAGAACAATGAGATATATTTATAACGGAAATTGAGTACACTTGCAATCATGAGATGTGCAAGAGGATGAGTCCCGCACACTGTGAAAACAGTGGGAGCTATTCTTAGGCTAGAGGGCCTATGTCTTGATTAGATCTCGACACGTACTCAGAAAGTTTTGTAATGCAAATGTATACATTACAAAGGAAAACGAGTATGTAGTAAGGTTAAGTAAGGTAAAAGAAGTTGATAAACCTACTTACAAAAGCCTTCTCATAGGCTTAATATGATGAGTCATGTCATTTCAATTGAATTGAGATGAACAACTACATTCAAGGTCTAACTGGATTATGGAATATGAAGTAGTAATCAAGTATTGACTACTCATATGATAATCACATTTATCGTTCGAGTTTTTAAATATGAAAACTCCTTTATACTTTGTTACATCCAAACGGGTTGTGGAGACAATATTGAACCCCGTTAAAGTGAACCCGGATTAACATGGTATTCGCCCATAGTCACTTGTATGAGGTGACGTCTCGAAGTGACTAGAGTGTGATGCGATTGATGGCAAGTTCAAGTGCCATAAAGTCATGTGAGATGACTAGTCGATCGATATAGGGCATCATGTTAGGAACACTTTGTCGGGCAAAGACCGCTTATAGAGTTCTCGCAAATTTATATAGCCTGGTCGTGGCGAGAGCTACTATAGTATTCTAATGAGTCGATTCTTTTGACTAAATACTGTTCACCTAAGATGGCACAGCTTTCATTAACTTTGATTTGTGTTACTACGACCTTCGTAAATGGGGTCAAATGGGCATATTTTGGGTTATGATGGCTGTGGCTAGTCGAAGGGAATAAGTGCGATAGGAATTGTCCACCCCTTTGTCAGGGTTAAAACAATATCTCAGGGCCACTCGAGGAGTAATGAACTGGAAATGCGTGGCCACGCTCGGATGGTATCTATGGTAGATGACTCCGGTCAATCAGTTGTTCTCCAGATCGAGGAAACCACTCTCGATATGATCACTTGCAAGTACGACCCGAAAGACACCTTGCATTGAGTGGGAGATAGTAATAGGACAAGAGAATTGGTGACGCACACTTGTCGAGGACAAGTGGGAGATTGTTGGAGTAAGTGTCCCCGACAATAATGCGATTACAATTGTTGATCATATTGATCACATATTTAAATCTCATACTAAGAATAAGGAAGGGATGATAAACTACATATATAGTCAACTGGTCCACACATATCGGTAATGATTGGCTGGCTAGAGTTTGACATTACTGTCGTGCGACGGTGATGATCAGTTGATCCCTTGAGGTCACACCTAAAGGACGATTCCCTTAATTAAAAAGGTTAATTAATTGTATGACGATACAGATTAATTAATTCCTTAAAATTGAACAAATTATTATAAGAGAGAAAAATGACATCTTATTATAATGTGATTAAATGAGATTTTATTTAGTAATTTAAGAGGTTATATTACTAAAAATTAATCGGTGTTTGCGAAACACGCGTGATGAGAATGATAAGTTAGTTATAATTACAAGATGTTGTGAATTATACTAACTAGTAATTAAATGACCATTTTATGAGAAAGTAATTTTAAATTACTAGTCAATTTGTTAAATATGATTTATTTAATTTGTAAATGATATTTAATTTGTTAAATATGCATTTTAAATTAAAACATGACATAAGACATGTCACATGTCACATGACATACAATTGTACAATTGATAAAAATAAAATGGACTCCATATTACTACATATAAACCGAAATTAGATGGGCATGCTTAGAAGTTTTGTCTTTTTCCATTTGTCTTATTCATTTGTCCTTGACACTTGATAGTGACATGACTATGGACAAAGCCTTATACTAGTTTGTCTTGTGAAGACAAAAAGCAAAATGAAAAGGGCCTAAAACTCCTCCCCACCGGTTTTTGGAAAAATATTAGAGAGTTTTTCTCTTAATTTTTCCCATTCTCTCATGTTTAAGAAAAACATAAAACTTCTCTCTCTTGTTCATCATAAAATCAAGTTTGATGAATCTAATTTGTATGAATCAATAACTAATAATACTAGTAGTAGTATATGAGTATTAGTAATCAATTTTAAGGTAAACCACATTACAAATATCTAGTACATATTAGTTTGTGGGTTTTTGGGATAGTCTTGGGTGCTACTAATTGGAGGGCTTCTATTTTGAAGTCATGAATGTTCATCCATTATTGGAAAGCTCAAGAACTAACAAGAAGGAGATCTTGTTGGTGCCCATATGATAACCGAAATATTAGATGGTGAGAAATCGATTTTCTTCTCTATATTTACTATTGTTTGCTTGCATAAGATTTGTATTTAATTTTATGACTAAATTAAATGTAACATATATGAATATGTTAAGTAATGAGGTATAGTTTTCTA
Source organism: Silene latifolia (assembly GCF_048544455.1). Taxonomy (NCBI): domain Eukaryota; kingdom Viridiplantae; phylum Streptophyta; class Magnoliopsida; order Caryophyllales; family Caryophyllaceae; genus Silene; species Silene latifolia. The sequence goes on along the minus strand of NC_133528.1, from coordinate 49,074,354 downwards.
ACAGTGATGGTATACATCTCCGGCGACATGAAAATATGATAAAGAGACTTGAATGAATAAAATTTCAGATCTGAGAAATGTGATGGTCTCCGATAGCTCGCCGGCGTAGGTTGAGATGGTAAGATTGATACCGGAGCTCCGGCGATGATATGGTGGTGACGCGTTGTGGCTTTCATGAATGGGAGGTGTGCGCCGGTGACCTCAGGTTGGGATGTGCGAAAAGATGCCGAGTTGGAATGTGCGCCGGTGATGTCGCCGGAGTATAGCGGCGTGGTTGACGGCGTCTCAAAGTGGTGGTCACCGGTTAACAGTGGTGGTGGATGTAGATGTGAAAGAGAGAGAGAGTGTAAAAGATTGGGAGGGTAGTTTGAGGGTGAGAGAGACAATGTGGAAAGTGGCTGAGTGTTGAATTTGCGTCTGACTTTAACTCTTTAATCTGACAGTCCTTGTTGAGTTCGTACGGTTCGTAACTTAATTCAGTTCGTACAGGATCCTGATTCTATATATATATATATATATATATATATATATATATATATATATATATATATATATATATAGAGAGAGAGAGAGAGAGAGAGAGAGAGAGAGAGAGAAGAGATCAACTAAGGCCAACATATGTATTTGAGTCCATAAGTTCTATTAAGGGCCCTTGGATGGTGAAAATGGATGGCCAAGATCAACCTCCAAAAAGTGTGTTTATGGACTAATATCACTCATTCTCTCCTCCTTCAGTAATCCTTCTAATTAATCACTAATTCACTATAACTTCTTTTCCTCTCATCCACTTCTCTCACATATCACACAACTCATCTCCTCTCTCAAACCCCAAAAAATAAAAATCCAAATAAATAAAAAACCCCAAAAACCCAAATAAATAAATAAAACCCAAAAAATCCAAATAAATCAAAAAACCCAAAAAATCCAAATAAATCAAAAAACACAAATAAATCATTCATTCCTCTCTTCCTCATTCACCACCACCCACCACTATCCTACCCGACACCACCCACCGCCGTCGGTAAATTCTATAAACTCGTTTTTTTTTTTTGTTTGCGTCTCGGTTTTTTTCGTCACTTTTTTTTTTCCAGATTTTGTGTTAAATTTGTTGTTTGGGGTCGGTTTATTTTATTTGTTAATTTTTGTTGGTTTTTGTTGTTACTTATTCTTTTCAAATCTCTTCTTGTTATACTTTTTTTTTAAAATTTCGGATTTTAAATATCGTTTTTTTTGGTGATATAGTTTTTATTTTTACAAATGTCGTTTCTTTAAAATTCGTCTTGTTATATAAATTTTTCAGTTTTAGTCTTTAAATTTAAATGTATATATTTATTTATTTTTTTTTCTCAAATTTCAATGTTTATAACTCCAATCTCTTGTTTTATAAAATTATTTAAAATTATGTATAACTTCAATCAACATTATGTATAACTTCACTGACATTATGTATAACTTTAATTTATATTATGTACAACTTCAATGATATTGTGTGCAACTTCACCGATATTATGTATAACTTCAATGAACATTATGTATAACTTCACTGATATTATGTATAACTTCACTGGCATTATGTATAACTGTAATACTCCGTATTTATGAGTCTTGGGGTACTCTATCGAGTAGGCCTTACTCTGTCGAGTAAGGGTAAGTTGCGTTTTAGAAAAGTTTCTGACCTGTTGGGTACTCGATCGAGTAGCTTGGGCACTCGATCGAGTAAGGGGGTACTCGATCGAGTACCTTGGGCACTCGATCGAGTAGCCGGTTTTACAGGGAGTTTTCTCGGGTTTTGTTAATTATGCGATTAGGGTATTTAAGCTTTGTCGTCATTATTCTAAATCACTTTTACAAAACCTAAATTACTGTTTAAGAGAGAAAGCAAGCAAGTTCATCTTCTTAATCGCATGATTAGCAATACCCGGAGTTTGGAAGGTCAGTTCTTAGCATTGTTCATACCGTTGAGTTCCTTGCGTCAAGGGTAAGATCTATGTACCCTTTTTGTTGTATTCCCTTTATTTTGGTTAAACCCTAATTTAGAGATTTGGGGGTTTTATGTGTAGTATGTGATTTGGTAGCCTCTATGTGTTGTATGATAGGAGGAGGGTTCATAGAAGAGGCTTTTTGACTCAAAGAAGAGAGACCGTCGATTGTGTGCATACCAGGTAGGATTTCCTACTCAGTATTAGTCCCATAATGGGATATTGGTTGATGTATTGTATTTGGTTGTTTGATGTAATAATTGTATTGTGATTGTGGTTGTGATCGTTATTGATGGTTCGCGAGGCGTGGCCTCGGCTGAGTGGGGTCACTTGCGGGAGTGGCTTCACGCCCTAGTTTCGCCTTCTGTGGAACCCGCCACAGAAGGGATGTGCACATTAATGGACAGGGTTATCGCTCACTATGTGGAGCGGGGATTTGGTGGGTACGGCTGCGGTCCCCCACTGGCAGGGCTGGTCTAGTGGACAGTCAATGATAGAGATGATTGGATTTGGCGTGAGTGCGTGTGTGTGACAGTTAAGCTGTCTTGTTTATCTTATTGTTAGTATATATTGAATTGTGTGATTAGTACTGACCCCGGTGTTGTTTTGTAAACCTGCGGTGATCCATTCGGGGATGGTGAGCGGATATTGAGCGAGTATTGAGATGAGTACTGGGATAGTGGGATGCCACGACATGATGATAGAGTCTTCCGTTGTAGCTTATTAGTTATTTACATTTCGATTAGAAGTCATTTGAGATCATGTATCGTACTTTTGGTTTGGTTTTGAGGATTGTAACTATTCGCTAATTATTTATAATAAACGTTGTTTCTTCATTGTTATTTGATTATCATTGCCTCGGGTAACCGAGATGGTAATGTCTTCATACCTGAGTGGTCCTGGTAAGGCAGTTGGAGTATGGGGGTGTTACAAATGGTATCAGAGCAACGATCCTGAAACCTGTAACCAATGAACCTAATGAACATAGGGAGTCAATTAAAATGAACCCGGGGTAAAAGTTGTAGGAGCTAATGCAAAGGCTTGGGAGACGTCCTAAAGTCGCGGGGTCGCCCTACAACTTTGAACCGGTCACATGGGGGAAGTGTTTGTCGAGTCGTATGTGTGTTTGGTTAACTTGTGTAAGAATGTGATGAAATGTGTTAATTGTTGGATGTTCGAAGTTGAAGGTTGAGAATGTTAAAGGTTAATGAAATATGTGGAAACTATTGATGGAATGATAGCATGTTGAATGTTTTACAACGTGACATTTAATAGCATGATGAAATGATCTCGTAGATAATAGAAAAGATGCGTAGCATGTTTATTATGATATAATGTGGTTTATAAAGTTTAGCATGTTAGCATACGACGTAACATGCGGGTAGCTTTTATGAATGGGCATGACTCGATCGAGTGGGACTGACTCGATCGGGTGGGTTTTTGACAGTTTTGAGTCCAGAATCGTGTTTTTGGGTACTCGATCGAGTAACTAGGGGTACTCGATCGAGTAGGGGGTCACTCGAGCTACTCGGTCGAGTATGTAAGAGATCAGAAGGTCTGTTTGGGGTCTGAAGTTTGGGTACTCGATCGAGTATGTGGGGCACTCGATCGAGTAGCCCGTTACTCGATCGAGTGTGTTTGGTAACTCGATCGAGTAGGTTCTGGGCAGCGTGTTTTCATGTTTTGAGGTTTAGTACGTGTGTTTATGTCTACCCTTTCTTATATATAGTTTCAAGATGCCGCCCAAGAAGACTGCTTTGTATGCGAGAGCTGAGCTTATGACCATGGATGACATCGTTAAGATGTTAGAGCACCAGGATGCTCTTACTGAGACCCTAAAGAAAGTGAATGAGGATAAGAATAAGGATAAGGAGAAGGAGGTTGATCAATCTAAAATCAGCCTCTATATAGCGAGGTTTAACCCGAAAGAATATAAGGGAGTTGGGGAGCCTAATCTTCTTGATAGTTGGCTGAGAGAGATGGAGAACATATTAGATTTGGTTCACTTTGTCCGGATGAGATGAGAGTGGAACAGTGCGTTTTATCCGAGGGAGGCAAAATGGCAAGTGGTGGGATTCAGTGAAGGTGAGTGCTAAGGAAATATATACAAACCAAGGGTTACCCGATATACCTTGGGAGGAGTTTCGTAGGGTTGTGAGGAAGGAGTTTGTACCGGAACATGTGAGGAGTAAGTTGAGGGAAGAGTTTGACAGTTTTAAGATGACCGCCGAGATGTCTCGTGGGCCGAGCATCTGCAGCAATTCAATGAGAAGTCTAGGTATCTTTGAGGATATGGGTTTGAGTGAGGAGAACCCGGCGTTGAGGTTTGAGAGGGGGTTGACCCCTAAGATTATGGATAAGTTACCCGTGGGGATCCTTACGATGTTAAGGAAGCTTATGAGAGGGCTGGGGAGAGAGCGAGAGGTTGGTGGAGATGGCTCAGGAGAGGTTAGGTGGTGAGAAGAGGAAGTCCGAGAGCGAGGGTGGTGGCCAATCTAATCACAAGAAAGGCAACCACAATCGATCTAAGGGGTTTTCTTAAGGTCGTGGGTTCGATCTTTGGGGCTTCCTTTGGGCGTGGCCGTGGAAGTGTGAGTAATAGTTGGGGAGTGACCTGCTATAGGTGTGGTGGTGTAGGCCACAAGAGACATGAGTGCACAAGTGCACCAGGATCTTTCCGGAGACTCGCGCAGCTTCGCGAGCAACATGACCAGGGCCGGATCATGGCCAAACCGGGGAAGTCAGAGTTACCAGAGTGGAGGCAACCGCAACGGCGGTAATTCTTATCAGAAACCACCAACAAACAACAACAATCAAGGGTCGGGTGCTAAGCCGACCACTTCACCAAGATCTTGTCCGGGAGGTGGGCGAAGACCGATGTGAAGTTATTCATGATGGAGAAGAAAGCAGATGAGGAAGATGCGCACGTTATCACCGGTACTTTTCTTGTAAATGGCGTTCATACCTTTGTTTTGTTTGATTCGGGGGCTTCTCAGTCGTTTGTGTCTTCGAGTCATGTTAAACGGTTGGGTTTGAGGGTATATGAGTCTGATAGTGAGCGAGTTTTTATACCTTCGGGTGAGTCTGTATCATGTGGGAGATTGTTTAGAGATGTATCTATGATAGTTGGGCAAGTTGATTTCCCTGTAGACTTGCTAGAGTTTCCTTTCGACGGTTTTGAGATGATAGTTGGGATGGATTGGTTGGGAAAGTATAAAGCTAAGATAGACTGTCCTCAAAAGAAAGTGTCTCTAAGAGGTCCTAAGGGCGTTAGTGTGTCTTATCGTGGGTTTCTAGTCAAACCCAAAGTTAAGTTGATTGCAGCTGTTATCTTGAAGTCTTATCTGAGGAAGGGATGCCCTTTGATCCTGTGCCATATGAGAGATGACCGGATAGAGAGTCCGACAAAAGGATGAGATACCGAGAGTGGGGGGAGTTTGCCGATGTTTTCCCGAGGAGATTCCGGGGTTGCCGCCGGGAAGAGAGATAGATTTCACCGTTGAGTTGAAACCAGGGACGGGGCCAATCTCTAAGGCACCGTACCGCATGGGTCCTAAGGAGATGGAGGAGCTTAGGAAGCAGTTGGATGATTTGATAGAGAAGGGATACATTAGACCAAGTGTATCGCCGTGGGGAGCACCAGTTATTTTCGTGAAGAAGAAAGATGGGAGTTTGAGGTTATGTATAGATTACAGGGAGCTGAACCGAGTGACGATAAAGAACAAGTATCCTTTGCCAAGGATAGATGACTTGTTTGATCAGTTGAGTGGTGCATCAGTCTTTTCTAAGATTGATTTGAGGTCGGGGTACCATCAGGTGAAGATTAGAGAGGTGGACATACCAAAGACAGCTTTCATGTCGAGGTATGGCCATTATGAATATGTGGTGATGCCGTTTGGGTTGTCTAATGCACCGGCAGTGTTTATGGATTTGATGAATAGAATCTTCAGACAGTTCTTTGACCAGTTTGTAGTGGTATTTATCGATGATATCTTAGTCTACTCTAAGACTAAGGAGGAGCATGAGGAGCATCTGAGGATCGTGTTGCAAACTTTGAGGGACCATGAGTTGTATGCTAAGCTATCCAAATGTGAGTTCTGGTTAGAGAAAGTTGCTTTTCTGGGGCATGTGATCTCAAAAGACGGGGTAGCTGTGGATCCGGCGAAGATAGAGGCAGTGACAAAGTGGGAAGCACCGAAGAATGTTGCCGAGGTTAGGAGTTTCTTGGGTTTAGCGGGATACTACAGACGGTTCGTGAAAGATTTCTCCAAGATAGCTAGACCTATGACAGCGTTGATGAGGAAAGAGAACAGGTTTCGTTGGGATGAGAGTTGTGAGACGGCGTTCCAAACATTAAAGGAGCGTTTGACCACGGCTCCTGTCTTAGCACTGCCTGAAGGGACCGAGAACTTTGAGGTTTATATAGATGCCTCAAAGAATGGGCTGGGATGTGTGTTGATGCAGAATGGTAAAGTGATTGCCTATGCTTCTAGGCAATTGAAGCCTTATGAGGAGAACTACCCTACTCATGATCTGGAGTTGGGTGCAGTGGTGTTTGCTCTCAAGATTTGGAGACATTACCTTTATGGAGCAATCTTTAAGGTATTTTCTGATCACAAGAGTCTCAAGTACATCTTCACACAGAAGGAGTTGAACATGAGACATAGGAGGTGGATGGAGCTGATTGGCGATTACGACATGGAAATCATCTACCATGAAGGGAAAGCCAATGTTGTAGCTGATGCTTTGAGTAGGAAGAGTGTACATTCCCTGTGTACAGCTCTATCTTTGATGAGGCTTAGAGATGAGGTAGCGAGCTTTGGGATACATATGATGCGAAAAGGAGATGCCATGGGTGATATGACAAAGACATCTTGAGTTTTATGATGACATTCGAGGTAAGCGGCGTTGGACCCTAAGATAGTGGAGTGGAGAGTCGGAGTAGAAAAGGGACAAAGTGTCCGGTTTTCTATTCATACGGATGGTAGTTTGAGGTTTGATGGTAGGTGGTGTGTTCCTAATGATGAGGAGTTGAAAAAGACTATCATGGCAGAGGCACATTGCACACCATATTCAGTTCATCCAGGTGGAGACAAGCTATACAAGGATTTGAAGAAAACGTTTTGGTGGCCTGGGATGAAGAAAGAGACAGCTGAGTTTGTGTCCCGTTGTTTGACATGCCAGAGAGTTAAAGGGGAATAGCGACGACCACAAAGTAAGATTCAGTCGTTAGAGGTACCTGAGTGGAAGTGGGAATCCATTTCCATGGACTTCATTGTGGGTTTACCAAAGAGTCAACAAGGTAACAACATGATTTGGGTAATAGTGGATCGACCACCAAGTCGGCTCACTTTGTTCCAATGAAAGATACATGGACTAAGGCACAATTGGCTATGGCCTATCGAAAGAACGTCTTAAGTTACATGGAGTCCCTAAGGACATAGTGTCCGACAGAGATGCGAGGTTTATATCGAGGTTTTGGAAGGAGTTGCAGGAATCGTTGGGAACAACTTTGAAGATGAGTACAACATTTCATCCTGCGACAGACGGGCAGACTGAGAGAACAATCAAGACTCTTGAGGATATGTTGCGAGCTTGTGTGATGGATTTCGGTGGTAGCTGGGAGCAGAGATTTGACTTGATAGAATTTTCTTACAATAACAGCTATCACACTAGTATTGGTATGGCACCGTTTGAGGCTTTGTATGGTAGGAGATGTAAGAGCCCAATCTGTTGGGACGATAGTCTTTGAGGCAAAGGGTTTTAGGACCAGAGATGGTGCATGAGATGGTGGAACAGATTAAGATGATCGGGAACGGATAAGAGCAAATTTCGGGATAGGGAAAAGAGTTATGCAGATCTACATCGCAGAGACATAGAGTTTCAAGTGGGGGACAAAGTTCTTTTGAAAGTGTCTCCTATGCGTGGGGTTATGAGATTTGGGAAGAAAGGCAAGCTAAGTGAGAAGTTTATAGGACCTTATGAGATCTTAGAGCGAGTTGGGGAAGTTGCTTATCGTCTGGCTTTACCTGCTGCATTAGAGAGAGTGCATAATGTGTTTTATGTATCGCAGCTGCGGAAGTATGTGAGTGACCCGTCACATGTGTTGGAGGCAGAGAGCTTAGAGCTAGATGAGTCCTTATCATATCTTGAGGTGCCAAAGCAGATTCTAGACCGAAAGGTTAGAAAGACTAGGAGTGGTGAGACAGTTTTGCTTAAGATCCTTTGGTCTAACCACGAGACCGAGGAAGCCACATGGGAGCCAGAGGAAGCTATGAAAGAGCGTTACCCTTTCCTTTTTGATCAGGTATGTATGGTTACGGGGACGTAACCTTGTTTCTTTTAGGGGGGTAGGAGATGATCGCGAATAGTTTTTAAGAGTTTTATACCCCTTTTATATGTTGTGTCAGTATGTTTGTCGGGATGAGTTGGGTTAGTATCATGTTTTATGTTGAATTTTGTTTGATTGTTGAGTCGGGAATGTTGTGGGAGTACCTTTGTTTAGTAGTGGTTTGAACTTCGGGGACGAAGTTCCTTTTAAGGAGGGAAGACTGTAATACTCCGTATTTATGAGTCTTGGGGTACTCTATCGAGTAGGCCTTACTCTGTCGAGTAAGGGTAAGTTACGTTTTAGAAAAGTTTCTGACCTGTTGGGTACTCGATCGAGTAGCTTGGGCACTCGATCGAGTAAGGGGGTACTCGATCGAGTACCTTGGGCACTCGATCGAGTAGCCGGTTTTACGGGGAGTTTTCTCGGGTTTTGTTAATTATGCGATTAGGGTATTTAAGCTTTGTCGTCATTATTCTAAATCACTTTTACAAAACCTAAATTACTGTTTAAGAGAGAAAGCAAGCAAGTTCATCTTCTTAATCGCATTATTAGCAATACCCGGAGTTTGGAAGGTCAGTTCTTAGCATTATTCATACCGTTGAGTTCCTTGCGTCAAGGGTAAGATCTATGTACCCTTTTTATTGTATTCCCTTTATTTTGGTTAAACCCTAATTTAGAGATTTGGGGGTTTTATGTGTAGTATGTGATTTGGTAGCCTCTATGTGTTGTATGATAGGAGGAGGGTTCATAGAAGAGGCTTTTTGACTCAGCAGTAGAGACCGTCTGATTGTGTGCATACCAGGTAGGATTTCCTACTCAGTATTAGTCCCATAATGGGATATTGGTTGATGTATTGTATTTGGTTGGTTGATGTAATAATTGTATTGTGATTGTGGTTGTGATCGTTGTTGATGGTTCGCGAGGCGTGGCCTCGGCTGAGTGGGGTTACTTGCGGGAGTGGCTTCACGCCCTAGTTTCGCCTTCTGTGGAACCCGCCACAGAAGGGATGTGCACATTAATGGACAGGGTTATCGCTCACTATGTGGAGCGGGGATTTGGTGGGTACGGCTGCGGTCCCCCACTGGCAGGGCTGGTCCAGTGGATAGTCAATGATAGAGATGATTGGATTTGGCGTGAGTGCGTGTGTGTGACAGTTAAGCTGTCTTGTTTATCTTATTGTTAGTATATATTGAATTGTGTGATTAGTACTGACCCCGGTGTTGTTTTGTAAACCTGCGGTGATCCATTCGGGGATGGTGAGCGATATTGAGCGGTATTGAGATGAGTACTGGGATAGGCTGGATGCCACGACATGATGATAGGAGTCTTCCGTTGTAGCTTATTAGTTATTTACATTTCAGTTAGAACAGTCATTTGAGATCATGTATCGTACTTTTGGTTTGGTTTTGAGGATTGTAACTATTCGCTAATTATTTATAATAAACGTTGTTTCTTCATTGTTATTTGATTATCATTGCCTCGGGTAACCGAGATGGTAATGTCTTCTTACCTGAGTGGTCCTGGTAAGGCACTTGGAGTATGGGGGTGTTACAATAACTCCACTGACATTATGTATAACTTCACTGACATTATGTATAACTTTAACTTACATTATGTACAACAATGTCATTGTGTTAGTTTCAAATCTTAATTATATTTGGACAAAAGTTATACTATTATGGATTAAAGTTACACGATTTTGGACTAAAGTTATACAAAAAAGGACTAAAATTATAATATTATGGACTAAAGTTATACAGAAAATGACTAAAGTTATACTATTATGGACTAAAGTTACACAATTTTGGACTCAAGTTATACAAAAAAGGAATAAAGTTATACTATTATGGACTAAAATTATACAAAAAAGGACTAAATTTATACTATTATTGACTAAAGTTACACAATTTTGGGTTAAAGTTATAGAGAAAAGGACTAAAGTTATACCATTTTTGTATAACTTTAGTCCTTATTTGTATAACTTTAGTCCACATTTGTATAACTTTAGTCTATTTTTGTATAACTTTTACTCATTTCGATAAATTTGTTGGAATTTATATAATTTTATGTAACTTTAGTCCAATTTTTTGTATAACTTTAGTCTTTATTTGTATAACTTTAGTCAATTTTGTATAACTTTAGTCTTTATTTGTATAACTTTAGTCCATATTTGTATAACTTTAGTCCGTTTTTGTATAATTTTAGTCAGTTTTTGTATATCTTTAGTCCTTATTTGTATAACTTCTGTCATTTTTTGTATAACTTTAGTCCAAATTTGTGTAACTTTACTCCAAAATTGTATAACTTTATTCCATAATAGTATAACTTCAGTCATTTTTTGTATAACTTTAGTCCAAATTTGTATACCTTTAGTTCAAAATTGTATAACTTTAGGAATATAAATTCAGATTTGAACCAACACATAAGAAGATGATAGTAAAGTTACACATATTGTCAGTTACATATCATAAATTGTGAATAAAAATAAACCAATAGGTCAAAAAAGTACAATAAAAAAACTTCAATAACAATAATAAAAAATTAACCAATAAGTAAAAAAAAAAAAAAACAAATAACAAAAAAAAATCAAATAACAAAAAAACAAAAAACAAAAAAACCAAAACCAAACCAAACAAAAAAACGAAACAAAACAAATTTGAATGGTTGTGTAACTTCAATTTACACAATGTATAACTTTAGTCGTAAATAGTATAACTTTAATGTAAAAATGGTATAACTTTAGTCGTAAATTGTATAACTTTAATGTTTTAAGGGTATAACTTTAGTCGTAAATAGTGTAACTTTAATGTTTTAAGGGTATAACTTTAGTCATAGATAGTATAACTTTAATGTTTTAAGGGTATAGCTTTAGTTGTAAATAGGGTAACTTTTATAAAACCAAATAAATCTGAAAAATTAAAATCAACAAATCTAAAACCAATAGATATGAACTTTAGTCCAAACCAAATGAAAAAAATAACCGAAAAAAACAAAATCTAACAAAAATTATTTAAATAACAACATACCACATAATAAAATTTTAGCTTAATATCAATAAACAAAGAAAGAATGGATTGAAAAACAAAAACCGATAAAAAAACAAACAAAACCAACACAAAAAAAGGAGATCAGAGAGATGGTGGTGGAAAATAAAACAAAAACATAAAATAAATCTGAAAAAAAAAGAGCAAAATAAGTATGACGGCATTGACACACAGTGACGATGTGGTATGTGGCGATGTGGGAGAAAGGAGGGCGGTATAAGGGAGGGTATTTCGGTGGTGAGGATCGGGGGCGGCGTGACGAGTGTGGGTATGACCCACAACAACCACGCACAGACGCATCCTTTTTGGTAGAACTGGACGAGGACGAAGACGGGAAAGGAGGGAGTCAGCCGGGTTGTCGGGTCGTGAATGGTGGTATCTGGGGTGGGGGTAGGTGTGGGGTGGTTTTAGGTTAGAGAGGAGGGTGGCAGTCGGGTTGTCGGGTCGTGAATGGTGGTATCTGGGGTAGGGGTAGGTGTGGCGTGGTTTTGGGTTAGAGAGGAGGGTGGCAGTCGGGTTGTCGGGTCGTTGTTGGTGTTGTTGCTGGTTGATTTCGGTGTTGTTGTTGGTTGTTGTAGCTGGTTGATGTCGGTGTTGTTGTTGGTTGTTGTTGTTGTGGTTGCGTTGGTGGGTCGGGTGTGGTGTGTGGTGGAGTTGTTTTGGTTTTTTTTTGTTTTTGTTTTAATTTGTTTTTTTTTTAGTTTCAGTTTGGGTTTTTTTTGTTTTGTTTAGAGAGGGTGGGAGGAAAATGAGAGAGAAAGAGTGAATGAGAGAAGTGAGAGAGGATGAGTGAATGAGGAAATGAGTTGGGAGATCAGAATGGTGGAAGAGTTATACAAAATTAGGAGGAGTTATACAGAATTAGGGAGGCAGATTAGGGAGGTTCATTTGTGACCCTTGAATGAGATGTAATCTCATCCCTCCATCCCTTCCATCCTAAGGTCCTTATAAGGACTTAGGGACTCATAAGATGTAAGGGCCTTATGAGAACCCTTATATATATATATATATATAGATATACATATATAAATAAAAGGGACTTCTCAACCCGTATCAAATACATTTGATCAGAAATATTTGGGTTCCATCCTATAGGTGTGACCTCAAGGGATCAACTGATCACCACCGTCAAACGACAGTAACGTCAAACTCTAGTCAGCCAATCGTTACCGATAAATGTTGATCAGTTGACTATATAATGTATCATCCCTTATGTATTCCATTTATGAGATTTAAATATGTGTTTGCACTATTGTCGAGGACACATACTCCAACAATCTCCCACTTGTCCGAGACAAGTGTGCGTCACCAATTCTCTTGTCCTATTACTATCTTCCACTCAATGCAAGGTGTCTCGCAGGTCGTACTTGTATGTGATCATATCTAGAGTGATTTTCCCGATCTGGAGAGTAACTGTTTGACCGGAAATATCTGTCGTAGATACCGGAAATATCTGTCGAGTAACACTGAGATTTAGATAACCCTGACAAGGGAGCGGACGATTCCTATCGCACTATTCCCTTTGAATAGCCACAGCTCATCATGACCCAAAAGATGCCCATTTGCATTCCATATTCGGAAGTCGTGGAGCAAAAATCAAAGTCAATCAGAAACTGTGCCGCCTTGGGCGAACAGTCTCTAGTTAAAGAGTCGACTAAAAAAGAATACTATAGTAGCTCTCTCCACGACCAGGCTATATTAAAATTACCAGAAGTCTATAAGCGGTCACAGCCCGACAGAGTGTCTCATACAGTCTGCCTATTTGATCGACTAGTCATCTTTTATGACCCTATGGCAATTGAACTTGCCATCAATCGACTCACGCTCTAGTCACTAGGAGACGTCACCTCATATAAGTGGCTAAGGGCCAATACCATGTTAATCCAGTTCACTTTAATAAGGTTCAATGTTGTCCTTACAACCTATTCGGATATAACAAAGTAATAAAAGAGTTTAAAATAAAACTAAAACGATAAATGCGATTATCACATATGAACAATCAATATAATACTATTGCTTCATATCTCATAATCTTGAGAATATAAAATCCATGTTACTTCATGGTGGTTTGGTCAAACCTGCAATAAAAGCTTGGTTAGAGGATATACAGTATAATCCACTCATCCCACCTTCATAAATTGTAATTTCCTTCCTTCAATGTAATCTTTTAATTACATGAATCTTCTAAGTACATGTCTAGACTTAAATCTAGGCTCGGGCTCCTTTGCTTGAAAGATGCTCCCACTGTTATCAAATAACATGTGATATGATCCATGGTTTAAAGGATTTATTTTTAGTTCCTTTACAATCCATCTTATCGTTACCACAAAGTACTCAAACTCTATTTTTAGATTTCACAATGACTGACTTTTCAAGGTTGTTCTCGCTATTCGCACTTCTGACAATTGACAACAAGATCAGCCTAAGAAACTCAAGCTTTTGTAACCCTCAATACAAAACTCCATGTTCTTATCAATCATAAGTACGAATCATTATTCCTTCTCAAGAACTCAAGGATGTATATAGCGGCTATACATTGACTCTCACATGGATTGACTTGTCTTGCTAAAAGCATATAATTTATTAGTGCTTACGCATATCTTAGGACATTAGGTCGATCCAATGGCGGAAACATTGGGAATCAATTTTATTCGTTCAACAATTTCAGATTCAGTGGGTAACTGTGAATCGTTCAAAGTAATCCCACAACCTATTGGAATCGAATCCTTCTTGGATTTATTGATGTGACCATAATTAGCGCATATTTAGCCCCCGAATTAGCCTTGTTCCCATGCTTTTTAGTGCATATTTGGGTCATTTATTGTCTTTAGTTCTTTGTTTTGCATATTCTTTGAGATTTTGATCCCTTGGTAGGAAAGGAGTGCAAATCTTGCATTTTCATGGCAAAACAAGACTAAATTGATTGAATTCAATGACCAAGCATCAAGGAGAGACAAGATTAGAAGGCCTTTGTACATATGATAGTAGATGAGCAATGTTGAGAAAGAATCCTTGTATCCCCGAGAAAATCCCCAAGGATTTTATGAAGAAAAGGGAAGAAAAGAAGAAGAAACAGTGCTGAGCTACAATCCGAGCGGATTGTCCTGAATCCGCCCGTCCTCCACAAGCACGATCCGTGCGTCTTCCTCCAAAGACGCCCGGGTTAGCAGCCCCCAGAATCCGCCCGGATTCCCCTGGAGACGCCCGTTTTCCCCCGCCTGAATCCGCCCGTCCCGACTCCAATACGCACGGATTCCAGTACAGTGAAATTTCGTCTTCTCCAAGCTACAAAGAAAGAAGCCCTTCCTTCGAAAAATACCGGCTTCTCTCTGCTCAATCTAAAAAAGTGTAATTACTAGTTTAGCCCTTAGTTAACCCTAATACATCCATCTAATTTCTACTATAAATACCCCACTTGTAAATAATCAAAGGGGGATCCTTTTATCAAGTTTTCATTAGGTTAAATCAATCCTTCTCTTAGATTAGATTAGGAGTAGATTAGAATAGATTACTCTTTAATCTTTCGACAAATTACACATTAATCTCTCCTTAATTATTGTTCAAGTTTATTATTGGGTAATTGAAGATTATTGGGTTATTATTGAAGGATTGACAACCCTTCATCAATCAATCAAGTTTCTTCTATTATTCTTTGCTTTATTATTTGGATCATCTCAAGTTTGGTATAATTCCTTTACTCTTTAATCTTTATTGTTCATTTCTTCATTCTATTATCATGTTTATACTTGTTGTGATGATTGACACCATTAATGACATGTTTTCCATGATAATGAGTGAGTAGTCTCTTAGCTAGGATTAGTGGGTAATTAGGAGAAACAAACATGGGATTGATTAATACTTAATCTAATATGTTCACATGATTAAATTGCTTGCTTGTTGTGATGTCAACTTTATGCACATGTTATGTTTGATGAAATGCTAAGCCTATGAATCCTTGCATTTACAACCATCTCTTATCTACTCAACTTGACTTGTAAGATATAAGTCAACTCGAGTCTTGTTAGACCATGCATAAAAGTTGAATAGGAGGAAAGTAAGTCGACTTATAGGTGTTGTACAATCTAATCGATTCGGCTCTGGGACCCAACCCTTCCTATGAACCGTAAGACATAAACCAACTCGGTTCCCCCACAACACTAATTGCTTGCATATAGTTGTAAACATGTTTGTATGATCAAAACCATGAATCCCCTATGACCCCATGATATCCTAGCATTTTTAATCATTTGTTTACATCCTTCCTTTTATTGCTTGTTTTACCTTATTGTTTGCATTAGTCTAGACACAACTACAAACCCAACCAAATTGTGACACTAGCATAAATTGAGATAGATAGACTTAGAACCCAAAGCACACCGTCCCATGGATCGACCTCGACTTACCACTAACTAGTAGTTTGTTGAGTATTATAAATTTGTTTGATTGGATGTGACCCGACGACATCGCATGCCACATCAAAAATGGCGCCGTTGCCGGGGATGATGCTATGTGATTAAGTTCTTACTTGTTTGTCTATTTAATTGTGCTTTAACTTTGAGGAACTTGTTCCTCAAGGTTCGTTTTTACCGTTTTCTTGTAGTTTCCATGTTTGTAGTTGTATCTTTATCTTGGCTATAATGATGACTCAAGACTTGACATATGGAGTATGTGGTGGATCTTTTGAGTATGACTATGGGTATGGGGAGTTTGAGGAGCAAGTCAACACAAACCTACCTTACACCTCATACAATGAAAATCCTAACTACTACCCCAACTTTCCCCACCAAAATCACCACATCCAATACCCACAACAACCAACCACCCAAAACTCACTTTACAACCAATTCCAAATGCCACAATACAACCACTTTCACACCTACCCACAACAAGAAGATGAACCCATTCAAAATGTGATTCTCCAAATGATGGGAGATCAACAAAACTTCTTCAAACAAATGCTAGAAGAGAGCCAAAGAAGGGACATTGTTTTTCAAGGCATTGTTACTCAAGGTGAGGAGTTGGAAATTCAAATTGCCCAAATAAAAGAAACCCAACTAACTACCCCTCACCACTCTTTAGACATTGACCATGAATATGAGTTTGAAGGAGTTACCTTTGATGAGAAGTGGGAAGAGCCAACCTCATTGAGCTCTTGTGAGTATGAAAGTGTGGTGTTTGATGAGGAAGATATGAAGTTGAGTAAGCCAAATACTCTTAACCTTTGTGAGTATGAGGGTGTATCATTTGATGTGAATGTTGAGATGGTGGAGGAAGAATTAATGAAGAGGAGTGAAGCTCCTATCTATGATTCGTATGGAGATAGCGATGATGACAAGCCTATGGAAGAAGCTTATGCGGGATATGTGTCTTGCAATGAAGAAGAGGAATGGAGTTGTGAGTTTGCCTTACTTGAGGAGCCCATCCTTGAGAAGTTTGAAGTATGCTTCCATGAAGAAGATGAATTCCTCTTTCCTATTGACCATGAAGACCTTTTCGCACCCACAATGGAACCTATGATTGTTGGAGATGATATGGTGGACCTTCTCCAAAAAGTCAAATCATCATATAAAGGGTACTTGGTGGAAAAGCTCAAAGAGAAGCTTGCTCGTGAAGCCACTTGTGGAAGTTTGTCACCCACAATGACAACTTCTAAAGAACTCGATCATCAAGGTCATGAGAATTCTCCTTCTACTCTTGAGGGAATGAATAATCAAAATGCTATCATCATCACCAAAATTGAAAAAGAAGGTGGTAAGTGGAAGTCTCCGGACGAAAATAAACCATACTTCCTACCTAGTGATGAAAAGAATCATGGGATTATTGGTTTGAAGCATTGCAAAAGCTCAAGTGCTAAGGGTAAGGTGAAGAAGAGAATGGATGACAAGCTCCCTTGGCCAAGCTTCATATTTAATTGGAACAAACCGTATTCATGCTTGTTTGAAGATTGTGCTCAAGCCTTTGATCGGTTATTGAGAGCATTAAGCAACATGGACAAGATCTATAACCATGGAAACAAGGAATGAGTTTGGTGGAGTCCTCCCTCAAACCACCATTTGTAAGATATCCTTTCCTTTAACTTTGCATTACATTTACACTTGCATTTAGTTATTTACATATACACTTAGCTTGCATTTGTATTATATTTCATATTTCATTTACATTAGTTAGTTTATATAGTATAGTTGCATTGTATATATCTCACATGATTCATGTAGATAGTTGCATATAGACTAGAATTCATGCATAGACACTAATGGCCAAACCTATTCATTTCTACACTAGAGATAGTGTTTAAATCGGTTTGGGGAGGTTTGATCATAGGTGACCATAGTCTACTAGAAAACATGCATCATCTAGTATAGATTAGTTTGCATTCATTTGTTTTATATGTCAAATAGAATTGCATTCAATTAGAGCATGCATTCATTCATATCATGTCATTGCATTTGCACTTCAATTTCCAAAAAATCAAAAATCCATAAACATGTATTTCCTTTTTATTCCTACTCCTACATGTACATTGAGGACAATGTCCAAAATAAAGTGGGGGATGGGAATTTATATTCCAAAATGCATAAAAATTGAAAAATTTCAAAAAAAAATCCCAAAAATATGTCTTTTAATTTCATAAAATCAAAAACCATAAAAATTTGAAAATTTCAAAAACACAAAAACATGTTCATTTCCTTTGTAGTGTAGTTTTATATATATTGTATATATTGTTGTATATATTGTGTTTGTTCTATCCTTGTTCACATTGAATGACTACGCCACATCCGAGACATGAGGATCATGAAGACCGCATGGTATGATCTTTCCAATCTCCTTTTTCCTCTTTATGTTATTGACTATGTGGCTTTATTATTAATGCGGTATAACAATGTGAATTTAGAACTTGCATTTAGTTTATATGTCATATTAGTTGATAGAATCACTTGCATTAGGATGTATATAATAGTTGCATCATGGCATATAGTTGCATTTAGATAAAACATTTTGAAAAGTGCCTAATTGAGAACTTTGACAAGAGCAACTAAGCCATTACAAATACTTTTTCAACTTAAGACTTTGCCTACTATAATGGTTGTAAAACACCCTAGATAGTGTCATACTAGTGTCTTTTGACCCATGACCCAAAGCCTAGTCAAGGGTTTGCATGTGAGTCACCTATCCAACCCCGTGATGCGATGTGGACTTGGTTAACTTGTCTAGGTGACCTTGATTGACCTTGTGGTAAGGCAACCCAAAAATACTTTTCTATCAATAAGTTTGAAGTGCTCATTTCGAAGATTTTGTCACGTGGAAGTAATTTATTGCTAAGGAAACCTCAAATGTTATGAAATGTTGAAATGTTGAGAAATTTAGATTGTTTTGATGGAGGCGTACCACTTCGATGTGCTTTGGAGAGGGATCCATTGAATTGGGCCCCCACACGGTTGTGAATCAACCGCCCAGAGACAGAGTGACTATCACCCCGAAAAGCTATTGTCTAGAGGTTAACCGGTTGCCTAATAAGCGATTGGCGAAAGCAAAGGACACTAGCCCGGAAGGGACAAACCCCATCTTAAATTTTTGAAATGTGAAAGTTAAATGAGGACAATTTTGAATACTAGTCATATCCACCCTTTGTTTATAAAGATTTGAGCATTTCATTCCGAAAAAGCCTTTTGTCAAACCACTTTGTCGAGCTTGGGACGATCCATGACCTTTACTTTTGTAGAGAATTCGAGACTTGTCATGTCATATGCTACTAGCATCATAGGGATCATCATTCCACCACCATCCGATCGCTCTTGACGAAAGCATTTGGAAATTGAGGACGAAAGTAGTCTAGTTTAACACCATTTGGAGGTGATTTAGTGCCATCCTCTTAGCCTTAGTAATTTGTTGAACTAGTATTTGTGAAGGATTATATGCTCTTAAATTTGTTCTCTCTTAGTGCCTCCGCCACTTGATGAGGAAGTGGCTATTCCTTTTGTAGATGCATCCATTATTTGATTTTGTGTGCTTAATGTTTGGATGTGTCGCCATTTTGGCAAGACCCACCTTGCCTTGCAAGAAGGCATCCTACCTGATGGTTGTCTTGTTGTGAGTTGAAGGGGCGGAGTGAGACCCGCTAATTGTCTCATATCGGCTATGTTATTAGGTTAGTTTAAATAATGGTCCTAGTCTTTGTCACCTCTTTACTCGGGACGAGCAAAGGTTCGGTTTGGGGATATTTGATGTGACCATAATTAGCGCATATTTAGCCCCCGAATTAGCCTTGTTCCCATGCTTTTTAGTGCATATTTGGGTCACTTATTGTCTTTAGTTCTTTGTTTTGCTTATTCTTTGAGATTTTGATCCCTTGGTAGGAAAGGAGTGCAAATCTTGCATTTTCATGGCAAAACAAGACTAAATTGATTGAATTCAATGACCAAGCATCAAGGAGAGACAAGATTAGAAGGCCTTTGTACATATGATAGTAGATGAGCAATGTTGAGAAAGGATCCTTGGATCCCCGAGAAAATCCCCAAGGATTTTATGAAGAAAAGGGAAGAAAAGAAGAAGAAACAGTGCTGAGCTACAATCCGAGCGGATTGTCCTGAATCCGCCCGTCCCCCACAAGCACGATCCGTGCGTCTTCCTCCAAAGACGCCCGGGTTAGCAGCCCCCAGAATCCGCCCGGATTCCCCTAAAGACGCCCGTTTTCCCCCGCCTGAATCCGCCCGTCCCGACTCCAATACGTACGAATTCCAGTACAGTGAAATTTCGTCTTCTCCAAGCTACAAAGAAAGAAGCCCTTCCTTCGAAAAATACCGGCTTCTCCCTGCTCAATCTAAAAAAGTGTAATTACTAGTTTAGCCCTTAGTTAACCCTAATACATCCATCTAATTTCTACTATAAATACCCCATTTGTTAATAATCAAAGGGGGATCCTTTTATCAAGTTTTCATTAGGTTAAATCAATCATTCTCTTAGATTAGATTAGGAGTAGATTAGAATAGATTACTCTTTAATCTTTCGACAAATTACACATTAATCTCTCCTTAATTATTGTTCAAGTTTATTATTCAAGTTTATTATTGGGTAATTGAAGATTATTGGGTTATTATTGAAGGATTGACAACCCTTCATCAATCAATCAAGTTTCTTCTATTATTCTTTGCTTTATTATTTGGATCATCTCAAGTTTGGTATAATTCCTTTACTCTTTAATCTTTATTGTTCATTTCTTTATTCTATTATCATGTTTATACTTGTTGTGATGATTGACACCATTAATGACATGTTTCCCATGATAATGAGTGAGTAGTCTCTTAGCTAGGATTAGTGGGTAATTAGGAGAAACAAACATGGGATTGATTAATGCTTAATCTAATATGTTCCCATGATTAAATTGCTTGCTTGTTGTGATGTCAACTTTATGCACATGTTATGTTTGATGAAATGCTAAGCCTATGAATCCTTGCATTTACAACCATCTCTTATCTACTCAACTTGACTTGTAAGATATAAACCAACTCGAGTCTTGTTAGACCATGCATAAAAGTTGAATAGGAGGAAAGTAAGTCGACTTGTAGGTGTTGTACAATCTAATCGATTCGGCTCCGGGACCCAACCCTTCCTATGAACCGTAAGACATAAACCAACTCGGTTCCCCCACAACACTAATTGCTTGCATATAATTGTAAACATGTTTGTATGATCAAAACCATGAATCCCCTATGACCCCATGATATCCTAGCATTTTTAATCATTTGTTTACATCCTTCCTTTTATTGCTTGTTTTACCTTATTATTTGCATTAGTCTAGACACAACTACAAACCCAACCAAATTGTGACACTAGCATAAATTGAGATAGATAGACTTAGAACCCAAAGCACACCGTCCCATGGATCGACCTCGATTTACCACTAACTAGTAGTTTGTTGAGTATTATAAATGTGTTTGATTGGATGTGACCCGACGACATCGCATGCCACTTCATTTATCCATGCTGAAATGACGAAGTATCTTATCAACATAAGATGAAGAGTCATATCAACATAAGACTTTTGACTTAATGCCAATATCCCTTTTAGCTCTATCTCCATAGATCCGAATATCAAATATGCGATGTGCCTCACCCAAATCTTTCATCTGAAAATGATTTCCCAACGTTACGGAGGTAAGCATCGGTACATCATTCTGAAGGAAATGTAGATCTTTATACATACTAACATACTCATATATGTCGAAATTAATTTGTCATAAAATTAAATACGGATTTTATGCATGCAAACAATATAATAAAATAGAGAAGAAATCATATCCTTACATTGAAATTTCGGTTCAAATGGGCACAAAAGAAATCTCCTTTTCTTTTGTTCTTGAGCTTTCCTTTTATGGAAGAACAAGATCCAAGTGTAGGATCTCTCCTTAGGAATAATACCCAAAGCTAACTCTTAATCTAATTAATATTATTTGAGCTAGTATAATATTAATCTAGTGAAAAATTGAACCAAAATTGTTTGGTTATTGGGTTCTCAAAACCGGTTGAGAGAGAGGGATTTTGGAGGATTTTATCTTTCTAAAACTTAATCTTTTTAGAAGTTTTTGAATGAAAAATGAATAATCTTACACACTATTACATGTAGTGTATGGCAAAAATAAAAGACAAAAACCATTTGCCCTTTTCTTTTGTCCAACCGTGTAAGAGGGAAGAAGGGGGGAAGAAAAAGACCCAATGCATGCCCTTGTTTGCCTTCACAATGCAAACTAGGGTTGCATGGCTACTAAAGCATATAATTATTTTGTTTTCCACTTATAATACAAACACAATATTTAGCTCAATTCTCCTCCAAATTTCGGCACATTGGATAACATGGTATCCATTTTATTTTTGTCAATTTTGTCTTATGTCACATGTCATGTGTCACACAAATTTGTTATGTATTTTTAACGCATTAAAAATCAACGTATTAATAAAAATACGTCATATACAAAATCGACTTAGTAATTCATAATTACTTGTGCCAAAATATTTTACCAATTTATAATTCATATTTATAATAATTCATTCAAATTTAATTGTTTCCTTAAACAATAATTTCATCCGAGTAACGATACAATTCAATTACTTAGACCGTATCTCATTTAATCACATTTCAATTTGATACGTAAATTTTACTTCCAAAATCGTCCGTCAATTTTTCAAGTAATTTAATTAACTCGTAACATTATACGATTAATTAAATGATCAATTAAGAGTGTTGCCCTATAGGTATGACCTAGGGGGTCAACTGATCACCACCGTCACACGACAGTAATGTCAAACTCTAGTCAGCCAATCATTACCGATATATGTTGACCAGTTGACAGTATAAATACTTCCCAATTGTATTCTTTAAAATGCGATTTAATAATGATATTTAAATCATGTAATCGCACTATTGTTGAGGACACATTTCCCAACAATCTCCCACTTGTCCTCGACAAGTGTGCGTCACCAATTCTCTTGTCCTATTACTATCTCCCACTCAATGCAAGGTGTCTTTCAGGTCGTACTTGCAAGTGATCATATCGAGAGTGGTTTCCTCGATCTGGAGAATAACTGATTGACCGGACTTATCTATCATAGATACTTTCCGAGCGTGGCCACGCATTTCCAGTTCATTACTCCTCGAGTGGCCCTGAGATATTGTTATAACCCTGACTAGGGGTGGACAATTCCTATCGCACTCATTCCCTTCGACTAGCCACAGCCATCATAACCCAAAATATGCCCATTTGACCCCATTTACGAAGGTCGTAGTAACACAAATCAAAGTTAATCTGAAACTATGCCATCTTAGGCGAATAGTCTTTAGTCAAAAGAATCGACTCATTTGAATACTATAGTAGCTCTCGCCACGACCAGGCTATATAAATTTGCCAGAACTCTATAAGCGGTCATAAGGCCCGACAAAATGTTCCTAACGATGCTGCCTATGTGATCGACTAGTCATCTCACATGACTCTATGGCACTTGAACTTGCCATCAATCGCCTCACACTCTAGTCACTTCGAGACGTCACCTCATACAAGTGACTATGGGCAAATACTATGTTAATCCGTGTTCACTTTAACGGGGTTCAATTGTCTCTACAACCCGTTTGGATGTAACAATGTATAAATAAAAGATAAAAGACAAATGTGATTATGAACATGAACAAAAACAACACTTTTATTTCATTTCAAAATCTAACAAAAACTTGGTACACGTTTAAGTCCCATGGACGTAACATGTCCATCATGCTTAGCCTGCGATAAAGGCTTGGTGAGCGGATCGGCTATGTTGTCATCCGTCCCAACCTTACAAATCGCAATTTCCTTTCTTTCAATGAAATCTCTTATTACATGATACTTTCTAAGTACATGTCTAGATCTATTACTAGACTTTGGCTCCTTAGCTTGGAAGATCGTCCCACTATTATCACAATAGAGAGTGATGGGATCATTGGCGGTAGGTACTACTTTTAGACCTTCCGTGAATTGCCTGATCCAAACAGACTTCCTTAGCGCTTCGATGTTTGCGATGTACTCACCTCCGTTGTCGAATCCGCGGTTACAGCTTCCTTGAAGCTTCTCCAGCTTAGGGCACCACCATTGAGCATAAACACGAAACCAGCTTGTGATTTCAAGTCATCTCTATCTGTTTGAAAACTTGAGTCCGTGTATCCATTTACACGCAACTCAGTGTCTCCTCCAAACACAAGGATAGAATCCTTAGTTCTTCTCAAGTACTTAAGGATGTTCTTGACAACAATCCAGTGACTCTCACCTGGATTTCCTTGATATCTACTCGTCATGCTCAAGGCATACGAGACATCAGGACGTGTGCATATCATGGCATACATGATTGATCCAACAGCGGAAGCATAAGGGATCAACTTCACGCGTTCAACATCATGGGGTTCGGAGGGACATTGAGTCTTGCGCAATATCGTCCCGGTTACCATAGGTACCAAACCCCTTTTGGATTTGTCCATGCTGAATCGTCGAAGAATCTTATCAACATAAGACTCTTGACTTAGTGCCAATATCCTCTTATATCTATCTCTATAGATCCGGATACCTAATATGCGTTGTTCCTCTCCTAAATCCTTCATTTGGAAGTGGTTACCTAACCACTTCTTAACAGAAGACAACATTGGAATATCATTTCCAATGAGTAGTATGTCATCGACATACAAGATTAGGAACACAACATTGCTCCCACTGAATTTCATGTATAAACATGGTTCCTCAACACTTCGAGTGAAACCATTTTCTTTTATAACATGATTGAATCGATGATTCCAACTTCTAGATGCTTGCTTAAGACCATAAATGGATCTCTTAAGTTTGCACACTTTGTTAGGATTTTTAGAATCAACAAAACCTTCGGGTTGTATCATGTACATCTCCTCTTCTAAATGCCCATTTAGAAAAGCGGTTTTGACATCCATTTGCCATATTTCATAATCATGAAATGCGGCGATCGCTAACAAAATCCGTATGGATCTTAGCATGGCTACGGGGGCGAAGGTCTCATCATAATGGAGACCTTGGACTTGGGTAAATCCTTTTGCCACTAGCCTAGCTTTGTAGACATCATCATGTCCTTCTATGCCATTCTTGATTTTGAATATCCATTTGCATTGAAGGGGTCTTGCCCCTTTAGGCAAATCTACCAAGTCCCAAACTTGGTTTTCATGCATAGAATCCATTTCGAACTTCATGGCTTCAAGCCATAAGGAGGAATTTGGACTAGAGATTGCGGCCTTGTAGGTGGCGGGCTCATCACTTTCCATAAGTAACACATCGAGTGTTCCATCTTCCTCGATAAGTCCCACATATCGATCGGGATGGCGAATAACTCGGCCCGTTCTTCTAAGAGGAGGAGGAACAACCGCGTTAGATGACGAAGGAACTTCTTCTTGCGCCTCTATATCGGTTTGTGGCTCTTGAACTTCATCAAGTTCAAAATTTCTCCCACTCTGTCTCCTAGAAATAAAATCACTTTCTAGGAAGACAAAGATCGCGAGACACAAATACTTTGTTCTCTTGAGGCTTATAGAAGTAATAGCCTCGTGAGGCCATGGGATAACCTACAAAAATGCATTTTGCGGATCGTGGTGCCAACTTGTTATCATTTCTAATTTTGACATAAGCATCACAACCCCAAATTTTCATATGTGATAGATTTGGAACCTTTTCTCTCCATATCTCATATGGAGTCTTTTCAGTTGCTTTGGTTGGACTTACGTTCAAAGATTTTATTGCGGTTTGAATTGCAAATCCCCAAAACGAGTTCGGTAACTCGGTTTGACTCATCATGGATCGAACCATATCAAGTAAGGTTCGATTCCTCCTTTCGGCAACACCATTGAGTTGTGGTGTTCCGGGTGGAGTAAGTTGTGATATAATACCACAACCTTTCAAGTGTGAATCAAATTCAAGACTAAGGTATTCTCCACCACGATCGGATCGTAGTGCCTTAATAATCCTTTTGTTCAATTGGTTCTCTACTTCGTTTTGAAATTCCTTGAATTTCTCAAACGCTTCACTTTTGTGTTTCATTAAATAGATATACCCATATCTACTCAAGTCATCGGTGAAGGTTATAAAGTAGTCATAATTACCACGAGCGGTGATAGTCATTGGTCCACATACATCGGTGTGTATGAGTCCCAATAGCTCACTAGCTCGTGTCCCTTTACCACTAAAAGGATTACGAGTCATTTTGCCAAGTAGGCAATATTCGCATGTACCAAATGATTGATAATCAAATGGTGTAATCACATTAGTTGAAATTAATCTTTTGATGCGATTCTCGTTTATGTGACCTAATCGACAATGCCAAATGAACGCTTCACTTGGGTCACTTGATTTGAGTTTCTTTGATTGAATGTTATAAATATCATTCGTTGGATTTGAGGTCTCTAAAATGTAAATGCCATTAATGGAAGAAGCTTGGCCAATAACCAAATCATTCCTAGAAATAGTACATCGATTGTTCTTAATGACAAAACAAAAACCGTCCATGTCTAGCATGGCGATTGAAATAATGTTTTTAGAGAGCGTAGGCACATAAAAACAATTATGTAAATACAACTCAAATCCATTAGGCAAAGCTAAAACATTTGTTCCCTTGGATTCGGCCGCTACCCGAGCTCCATTTCCAAGGCGTAGATCCACATCTCCCTTGCTAAGCCTCTCCACATCTCTTAAACCCTGTAAATGATTACAAAGGTAAGAACCACAACCGGTATCTAGTACCCATGTCGTAGTGGAAGTATAATTTATATCAATAACATAAATTTCTTTAGGAATTGTACCTTTTGGAGTAATGAGTCCTTCCCTTATATTTCGCAAATACATGGGACAATTCCTAAGCCAATGTCCCATGCCATAGCAATAATGGCATTCATCATTAACTTGCTTGAAGTTTTTGATTTTCTTTCCTTTCTTCTTGAACCTCTTGCCCTTTGAAGCAAGAACTTGATTGCTAGAGCTCCCACTAGCTTTGGCATCTTTATCTTCCAGAGACAAAGACCCTATAGATCGTATGAGGTAGTCTTCCTGAGACTGACTCACACGAGGTCTAGTAGTAGTGGGTGGTTTAGAAGAAGTGATGAAGTTAAGGTTTCCATCCGAACCTATCCCAAAATGAAGTTCTCTAGTTGTATCGAAATCGTTGTTGGAGCATACGTCGTCAAGAACATTGTGATATGACTCAATAGTTATTGGTGCGGTAGCATTTGATGGATTCATTGTAAAGAACTACAAATATGGAGGAAAAGGAAATATTAACATTTGTCTTTTAAAATCATACTTGCAAATTTACAAGATATGAACATTTATATAGTGACCTCTACCCAACTATAATAAATGATTCCAAGACCCAAATTCATATCAACTTAGGGCACGGTGTGCCGAATTACCCTTTATTAACATAACTCGGTGGATTAACCTTTTAATCGATTCTACTTTTAGAACTCTTGGTCGATGATGTTTACATTAATATTCATCTCTAGCCCGAAACACATCCGGAAATCGTCGTGAATACTTTCGTTGAGTACAACCCAAATTTCGAATAAATGTGTCCATAATCCAAACCCATATCAATTTAGGGCACGGTGTGCCGAAATACCCCTTATTAACATGAATTCGGTGGATTAACATTCATCACCCACTTCCCCTACGTAACAAGGTTTGTACCCCGGGGTAGCCGAGTGCACTCCCTCGCGAAATAGGTTTTCATGGTTTCTACTATTTGGTAAGGCTATGTCTCAATTGTTTGTTTTAGCGAGAGGTCATGTCAATTTATTATCTATCACGTTTTAAGTGAACTAAAGCGGTGAACTACGATAATTTTAATTGACACGGTCGATAAACTCGATAAAATAAGGATGCATATTTTAGTTATGGCGATTTAGCGATGCATGTGACATAAAATAAAATGCAAGCATAAAATAAATAAATCCTAGTATGGCCTTTCCTAAAATAGAAAAACTATTTAACTATTACATATTCGGAAACCAACTCCATTGGTCCCTTGAACTTCGGTTGTGGCACGCATCTCGAGGTAACACCGTCTTTATGTATCACCATTCTTGGAGAAATCCGTCTTTTGGAACTCCGGAATGAATAAAATTACATAATAAATTACATAATTTCCTATTATACATTTGTAACTAAAATAAAATAAATCTATTAAATTACAAAACGGTGATACGAGATCACAATAAAAATTACAACCGAATCGATATTCCCATACATTTCGGGAAATACCAATTAAAATCTAAGGCCATACTAAGTAAAATTACATAATTCAAAAATTACATAAATTAAAATTATGACAATCATAAAGAAAATGCAGCATTATAATATGTATGAACATGCTCAATTTTATGCTAAATCTCCTTTAATTAGCCAATATCGTATATTACTCGGTTTTTACGGATTTGCGTGATTTCAACATTTTTATAATCACAAAAATACATAAACTCATATTTATGCATAAGTTAATTACCCTAACCTCTTAGGACTCAAAATATAGTCTTCACTAATAATTTGACCATAATTAACCCATATTTTATAAGATTGTTCATAAATGGACCAAAAATTACAAAAATAAGCCATAAACTTCAAATAAATCACAAAATTTCAAATAAATTCAAAATTTGAAATTTAAATTCATGAACATTCTGGAAAAATACCATGACACTCATAATGTTCAAAATCTTAGGCTAAAAATTTCGAAATTTTTCCGGAAAAACAATGTTGCGGTTTATCGATTTTTAATAAATAATCATAAAAACATGGAAAAATTAATTTCATTAACATTTCAATTTTAGATCTGAAAAAGATAATAAAATGCAACATTAGACGTTTTTCCTAAGTCATAGATTATGTTTTATTAATTTTTCACTAATAATGTCACTATTTATGCTATTTTTCTTCAAAAATCCATAAATCATGCAAAAAGACTTCTTTATAGCCAATTATTTTACACACATCTTGTAAAATTGCATGTGACAACATATTAATTTTCTATGACCAGATTCGAAATTTAACTCATATTAACCTATTTTTCACCTAAATCCGAATTTAATAATGAAAAATTCATTTTTCGAGCATAACAAGTCCAAAAATTATGAAAATTTACAGGTTATCTCAAAATAATATATGTGACAACATATCCAAAAATAAATGGAAAATTCGAAGTATAGCTAATTTTAGACCAAAAATGACATTTTTACTCATAAAATCACATTTAAATGCCATTATTGTAAATTATGAACAATAAAAATCCGAAAAATTAACCAAAATATCCTAAAAAAATTTTAGGACCAGAAATATTAACATGCATGGATTAATTTCGTGATATCTCATAATAACACAAATTTTACAAGTTTTATTTGTTATTCTTATAACTCGGAAAAACTTTTAACCGATTTGCATGCAAACAACCGTGGCTCTTGATACCGATTGAAGGAAATGTAGATCTTTATACATACTAACATACTCATATATGTCGAAATTAATTTGTCATAAAATTAAATACGGATTTTATGCATGCAAACAATATAATAAAATAGAGAAGAAATCATATCCTTACATTGAAATTTCGGTTCAAATGGGCACAAAAGAAATCTCCTTTTCTTTTGTTCTTGAGCTTTCCTTTTATGGAAGAACAAGATCCAAGTGTAGGATCTCTCCTTAGGAATAATACCCAAAGCTAACTCTTAATCTAATTAATATTATTTGAGCTAGTATAATATTAATCTAGTGAAAAATTGAACCAAAATTGTTTGGTTATTGGGTTCTCAAAACCGGTTGAGAGAGAGGGATTTTGGAGGATTTTATCTTTCTAAAACTTAATCTTTTTAGAAGTTTTTGAATGAAAAATGAATAATCTTACACACTATTACATGTAGTGTATGGCAAAAATAAAAGACAAAAACCATTTGCCCTTTTCTTTTGTCCAACCGTGTAAGAGGGAAGAAGGGGGGAAGAAAAAGACCCAATGCATGCCCTTGTTCGCCTTCATAATGCAAACTAGGGTTGCATGGCTACTAAAGCATATAATTATTATGTTTACCACTTATAATACAAACACAATATTTAGCCCAATTCTCCTCCAAATTTTGGCACATTGGATAACATGGTATCCATTTTATTTTTGTCAATTTTGTCTTATGTCACATGTCATGTGTCACACAAATTTGTTATGTATATTTAACGCATTAAAAATCAACGTATAAATAAAAATACGTCATATACAAAATCGACTTAGTAATTCATAATTACTTGTGCCAAAATATTTTACCAATTTATAAATCATATTTATAATAATTCATTCAAATTTAATTGTTTCCTTAAACAATAATTTCATCCGAGTAACGATACAATTCAATTACTTAGACCGTATCTCATTTAATCACATTTCAATTTGATACGTAAATTTTACTTCCAAAATCGTCCGTCAATTTTTCAAGTAATTTAATTAACTCATAACATTATACGATTAATTAAATGATCAATTAAGAGTGTTGCCCTATAGGTATGACCTAGGGGGTCAACTGATCACCACCGTCACACGACAGTAATGTCAAACTCTAGTCAGCCAATCATTACCGATATATGTTGACCAGTTGACAGTATAAATACTTCCCAATTGTATTCTTTAAAATGAGATTTAATAATGATATTTAAATCATGTAATCACACTATTGTTGAGGACACATTTCCCAACACATTCCCAATGAATAATATGTGAAGACAATTTTTGCTCCCACTTAACTTCATGTATAAACATGGTTTTTCGACAAATCGAGTGAAACCATTCTCTATTATCACATGAACTAAAGATAAGAATTATGGTTCTTTGAAAAATTCAAATGCAACCTTTGTTAATTATCACATGACTGGGAAAAATGATTTTTATAATCTCATAATGCTTTGCTTAAAACCACATATGGATCCCTTAAGCTTTTTTAGCATGTTAGAATTCATAGACTTAAACCTAAGATAACTGTCACACACCCGTCCTCTTCTAAATACCTTTTTAGAAAAGCGGTTTAACATCACTTGCCGTGTTTCATCAAAAATGAAATGCGGCAATTACTAACATGATTTGATTCGATTAACATCACCATGTTCATCAATGCTATTCTATACTTGAAGGCTTTACTTCAAAGAGATCAATATCTTAAAGTAATCATTCTTAGCTTTGCGTATAGAATCTATCACGGATTGTAAAACCAAGACTTCTTTGCAACAAATTCCGATTTGGTTCACTAGCCACAATTTACTCAAAGGATAATAGTTCCATTACTTCCAAAAGCAACTCTATTTATAACATGTGTATGACTTTTAGAACATCTTCTTATGTCATTATTCTACAAAATAAGTTTGTAGCGATTTTTCTTCCACTCTATCTTTTTAGAAATACACTTATTTTCTAAGAAGATAGCTTTAAGAGCTACAAATAATTTTGTTCTTTTTGATGCAAAAGAGCATTAGGCACATGTTATCCTTGAGTTATCAATTAAGATATGTTACCATTTTAGAGACTAATACTGTAACACCCCCATACTCCAAGTGCCTTACCAGGACCATTCAGGTATACGGATACTACCATCTCGGTTACCCGAGGCAATAATAATCATAAGACAATAAGGAAACGTACTTTATTAAATAACTTTAAGTGATTACATAACAAACCAACTGTAAGCAAAATACAACTGTTCTCAAACTATAAACCAACTGAATGGAACTGCCTTAACAAACACAGCGGAAGACTAAAGACTCTGATATGTGATGACTCCATCCCCAGCTAGATCCCACGCGTATCCAAGATATACCTGTCAAGCAACTTCTCACCACCCCCGAATGGATCACCACAGTTTTTAAAACATTTAAACGGGGTTAGTACTAATCACACAATTCCAATGTATATATCAACAATAAGACATACAGACAGCTTAGCTGTCACATACACACACAACCACACCAATTCCAATCCTCTCAATCACCGATCGTCCACCGGACCCACCACGCATGGGGGACTGCAGCCGTACCCACCAAATCCCCGCTCCACATAGTGAGCGATAACCCTGTCCATTAATGTGCACATCCCTTCTGTGGCGGGTTCCACAGAAGGCGAAACTAGGGCGTGAAGCCACTCCCGCAAGTGACCCCACTCAGCCGAGGCCACGCCTCGCGAATCATAGACAACGATCACAACCACAATCACAATATAATTACTATATCAAACAATCAAACACAACACACCAACCAATATCCCATTATGAGACTAATACTGAGTAGAAAATCCTACCTGGAAAGCACACAATCAGACGGTCTCTACTGCTGAATCAAAAGGCTTCCTCTATGAACTCTCCTCCTATCATATAACATATAAATGCTACCCAATCACATACTGTACAAAAACCCCCAAATCCCTATATTAGGGTTTAACCAAATTAAAGGAAAGACAACAAAAAGGGTACATAGATCTTACCCTTGACGCAAGGAACTCAACGGTATGAACAACGATAGGAACTAACCCTCCAAACTCCGGAAATTGCTAACAATGCGATTAAGATGGTGAACTTGCTTGCTTTCTCTCTTAAACAGTAATTTAGGTTTTGCAAAAGTGATTTAGAAACAATGACGGAAGGTTTTATAACCTAATCGCATAATTAACAAAACCCGAGAAAACTCCCCCGTAAAACCGGCTACTCGATCGAGTACCCAAGATACTCGATCGAGTACCCCCCTACTCGATCGAGTATCCCAGCTACTCGATCGAGTACCCAAAAGGTCAGAAACTTTTCTAAAACGCAACTTACCCCTACTCGACAGAGTAAGGCCTACTCGATAGAGTACCCTAAGACTCATAAATACGGAGTATTACAAATACCTTCCATATCTTGTATGGAGTCTCGTTTCTGATTTATCTTGTGAGTTTTTGCTTTAAACAACCCATGCTAATATTGGATTTCAAATCCCCAAATATGAGTTCAATAACTCATTTCAACTTTCAATCGATCAATCTTACATTACATAAGAAATGTCATGGCGCCATGAATCTTTTAGTTGGGAATCAAATTCACAACTTAGGTCTTTACCATATTGAACAAATCATCATCTTTCAATATTATCGATTGAGTCGAGTCGATTCATTTTATGTTATAATTATTAATAGAGAAAGAGGAAATATGTCTTAAAACTTAAAATGCCATAAACCGAAATGACTTGGGTTGAAAGCCAAGTCATTCAAAACAAAATACAATATTTGTTCGAAAATGCAAAATAAAAGAGACGTCCATGTCTAACATGGAAACAAAATAAGTTTTAAAGACAATGTCATAACATAACTACTATTATGAAGACATATTCAAAATAAAACGCCAAGCCAAGTCCATAGGTCTCCATCTATGCGGCGGCTACTCTAGCTTCCCTTGGAGATCCTCCTCATGCTTGCTTAGCTTTTCCTTTCTTCTCACGCCCTAAATTTAATAAGAATGGTGAGAAACATAACTAGTATCTTAATACAAAGTTGAGTTGGAAAATTAATATCAATATTATAAACTTTTGGAAGAAATATTACCTACTAGAGTCACACGTCCAGCTTTGATGTCTTCCAAATATTTGGGGCAATTGCGCTTTCAATGGCCTATGCCATTACAATAATGGCACTTATCATCGGATTTGACTCCCCTTTTGGGTTTGGAAGATCTATTCTCAATAGCTTTCTCCTTACCTGTGTAGGAAGTGGGCTTCTTACCCTTGTTAGCTTTTTTCTTAAACTTTCCCTTACTCTTAGCATTGATGTAGAGTACATCCTTGCAAGTGCTTGTATCAAGTCCCATGTCCCTTTCGGCTTGCACAAGCATTTTGTGCAACTCAGGAGATCGGTTTTCAAGTTTTGCATGTTATAATTTACCCTAAACTGAACATAGCCCTTGATTCGGCTAAAGGAATGAAGCACTTGGTCAATCACGAGTTGCTCGGGGATCTCAACCCCTTGCAACTTGAGGGTCACAACATACTCAATCATTTTGAGCACATGAGGACTTACTTTTTGTCCTTCTTTGATATTGAGGTCAAAGAATTGGGAAGCCGCTTCATATTGAATAATCCTAGGAGCTTGTGAAAATATGGTCACAAGTTTAGTATAGATTTCATAGGCGGTGCTCATCTTTATGGCACTCCTTTGAAGATCGGGTTCCATGGATAAAATCAAGACATTCTTGGCCGCAGTGGATTCTTTTTGGCAGGTCTCAAAGGCTTCCCTAACCGCGGTTGTTGACCTAGCATTAGGAGTAGCGGGAGGAGCCTCGGTAAGGTATTTGAGCTTGTCATCACCTTCTGCGGCTAAGCGAAGTTGCGCATTCCAATCGGTGAAATTTGAACCATTCTTTTCAAGTTTGCAACGATCCATAAAGGATCGAAGCCATGAAACGGTAGTGAGAGGTGGTGTGGACGAGCTAGTGGATGCCATTGTGAAAAATCAAATTGACTACAAAATATGAGATGAAGGAAAAATTAACATTCATCGTAAATTAGACTTGAAAATATTTTAGACAAGTTTAGCATTTATATAATGACCTCCATCCAATTATATAAACGATTCCAAGAGCCAAATTCATACTAGCTCGATTGTGGGACAACGGTCCCTCTACAACCTTTACTAATACAATTTGGTGGGTTAACTCGTTTAACCGATTCTACACTTAGAACTCTCGGTCGATGAAATTACACTAAATTCATCTTTAGCCCGAACCTATTGAAACAACGGTCCCTCTAATACTTTCGTTGATATCAACCAAATTTCAAAGTGTAATAACATCTACTAAAAGAAAGCACCCCGGTATAATATTTCAATACCGTATTGTACCCCTACTGAAATTGGGATTCATGAGTTCCTACTATTTGGTAAGGCTAAGTCTCAATTTTATAAAATGTGAAGGTCTTATCAATTTATTTTCTATCTCTTTTAAGTGAACTAAATTAGCGATCTATCAATAATTATAATTGACAAGGTCGATGATTCGATATAAAAAGATATGCATGTGATGTTATGGCGATTTGGCATGCATGCAAATATATAAAGAAAGAAAATGTAAAGAAAAACAATTTCCTAGTATGACCTTTCCTAAAATAGAAAATCTAATAATCTATTACATATTCAGTAATAACCTATTACATATTCGGAAACCAACTCCTTTGGTCCCTTGAACTTCATGTGGCACGCCTCTCAAGGAAAACACCGTCTTCATCGGAACTCCTTTCCGAATGGCTCCGTCTTTAGGAAATTTCCCAATTAGAAAATAATAATAAAATACATAGCTATTCCTATTATACATTTTTAATAAAAGTAAATCTATTAAATTACAAAACGGTGATGCAAAATTACATTAAAATTACAACCAAATCGATATTCCCTTTCATTACGGATAATACCAATTAAAACTAAGGCCATACTAAGACAAATTACATTATTCAAAAATTACATAAATTTAAATGACATTCATCCCTAAAATATGGAACAAAATATATGTATTCAAACATGCAAAATGAATATGCCAAATCGCCTTACTAGATTATATCGTATATAGCTCGGTTTTTAAGGAAATGCGGATCTTTAACTTATTAAAATCACAAATTATTACTTAAATCAAATTTAAGGCCAAGTTAGTTGTCCTAACTGATTTTGGACTCAAAACTTAGTCTCCACTAAAATTTGATAATAATCTAACTTGATTTTATATTGTTGCTCATATTTAACCCCATTTATCATAACAATTATGAAAGAATTCCAAATTTCATTATAATAATATAAAAATTTTAAATTAAAATTTTTAACATTCTGGAATATTATCATGACCCTCATAATAAAAAAAATATGGGTTAAAAATTTTGAATTAATTTAGAGAAAAATATAGTTGCGATTTATCGGTTTTATCAAATAAAATGCCCAAAGCATACGAAACTTAATCTAATATATTTTCTATTATTAAATATGACATGAAAGATATAAATGAAACCTAAAATAATTTTCTCATTCCATGGAAATTAATTTAGCTATTTTTGCTTATACAATCTCTATTTAATCCAATTTTAACCAATACAATCATAAATCATGCAAAATTAATCGAATTAATATCAAATTTTACATAAAATAATTAAAATATGTATGTGAGATCATATTAAAATTTCATGGTCATATTCGAAGTTTAACTATTTTTAATTAATAAACCACCATTTTACTCACTAAAATGTTATTATTATACTAAAAACCATAAAAATGAGCAATAAACTTCCATAAACCATCTAAAACGACCTAAAATATTTTAGGACCAGAATTTATACATGCATTAAAAATTTCGTTCATTTCTCATATTTACACAAAATTTCCGGTTTTTATTTTAGTCATCTAATAACTCGTAAAAAACCTATAAAACGATTTGCATGCAACAACCAAAGCTCTGATACCAATTGTTAGGTTCTTGAACTCTATTATTAGACTCATCTAATATAGATCTAAATTAATAATTATTTTAGATGTTGTGGATCTAGTTACATGCAAACTAAAATAAGAGTAAAAAGGAGAAAACGATTTTTCCTTACATTGTATGAAACGAAAATGGGCACAAGGTTAGACTCCTTCCAACCTTGTTCTTGAGCTATGAATAAAAAGGATGATCCTCCAAAGTTTCAAAGTAGAAACTCTCCTATCAATTGCACCCAAGATTTTACCCAAATTATTTCTAGTAATATTAACTAGATATTACAAGAAATCTAAATCCCTTAGTATTATTTTTATTACTACTCTAGTAATGTAATAATAATAATAATATGTGGTTGTGTGATTTT
This sequence comes from Silene latifolia, assembly GCF_048544455.1. Classification (NCBI taxonomy): domain Eukaryota; kingdom Viridiplantae; phylum Streptophyta; class Magnoliopsida; order Caryophyllales; family Caryophyllaceae; genus Silene; species Silene latifolia. The sequence goes on along the minus strand of NC_133528.1, from coordinate 49,037,621 downwards.
TAGAGAGAAGCATGCAAAAATTAGAACTAGAAAAATGAGCAACAAATTGCTCTTTTAAGAGCCCCAAAACCGGCACCCATAGAGGCCATAGTGGGCTATTATTTTTCCTTATTTTAATTTGCATGCAAGAATAGGTAATGAGTGTATTAGGCTAGGTTATGTCATAAGCATGCATGTAGGTGAAATGATTATATGCATGGGGTTGATTAAAGAAAAGACAAAAATAAGATGTTGTCACACAACACCATATTTTCGGCCACTTTAGTGTAAAATGGACCATTTTAATTTTGTAATATTTGTCACACAAACATAAGATTATTTATTTATTTATCTTACATAAATAAGTATTTGTTTGATCATATAACAATTATATAATATAAACAAATGATTAATATACACTTAACTCTTAAGTGATAATTATGTCATTATATGAAAATATAATAAGTCTTATAATGTCCAATTTAATTAATTTACAACCCTTGTAAATATAATCAACAAATAACCTCTACCTCTAAAAATACAATACCTCGATTAATTTAATGAATTAACGCTTAATTATTAAATTAAATCTTATTTAATCACATTACAATAAGATATAAAATTTCATTAGTCAATTATCGCATAATTGAATAATAAACTTGCGTTGACTCGAGTTCTAAACTCGACCTCAACAAACTCACACAACTAAATATATATATATATATATATATATTGTTAGGCTCATATACCTCTTATTAGACTGTTCTAATAGTGAACTAATTAACTTCTTAATTATTTGTTCTTTAAATCTAGTGCATGCATAACAAAATAAGAGATTTGTAAGAAAAACAATGTCCCTTACATTGTGATATGATTCAAAATAGGGCACAAATAAGGTCACCTTCCTTATTTGTTCTTGAGCTATAATATGTTGGATGATCCTCCCAAAATTCCAATGTAGAGATTCTCCTTTGATTGCATCCAAGACTAATCCCTTAAACTAATATACTAATTAACTAGATTAATACACTAGTACTCTTAAAATAATTCTAATAATATTCTTATTACTACATTAGTAATCTAATATTGTATTTAGAATTTGTGTTGAACAATTTATGAGGATTCTAAACTATTTTAGAGAGTTGTGAGAGTAGGAAAGAATTTGCATGCATGAATGAATGTGGTTGTGTGTAGTGTTAATAAGAGAACAAAATTCTCTTAAAAGAGAATAGGAAAACCGGTGGGGGGCAAGGGAGTAGTGCCAAAATTTGGCATCTTACCTTTTCTTTTTCTCTTCTCAACATCATAGGCATGTAAGCTAGTATGCACTAGCCATGATGACATTCATTTTATCTAATAAAATAACATCATCCTCACACCCTACACCATCCATATTTTCGGTCCATTTAACATAAAATGGACTACCATTTTATTTTGGCAATTTGTCATTTGTCACACAATATGTCACATGTAGTATGTTACATGTTATTAATTAATTTAATGCATATTTATCAAATAAATATCATTTTATAAATTAATTAGATTACATAAAATAATTGACTAGTGATACTTGATCACATAAATAAAATGGGTCATATAATTATAATTCACAACATATTGTAATTATAATTGACCATTCATTCTTATCTCAATTATTTCACAAACAATAATCAATTTTAGTAATAAAGTATTTCAATTACTAAAATAAATCTTATTTAATCCCATTACAATAAGATATAAATATTCTCTCTCACAAATGAATTGTTTAATTTTAAGGAATTGATTGACTTGTATCGTCATACAATTAATCAATTTGTCTATTAAGGAAATTGTCCTTTAGGTGTGACCTTAGGGATCAACTGACCACCACCGTCAAACGACAGTAATGTCAAACTCTATTTAGCCAATCATTACCGATTAATGATGATCAGTTGACTATATAATGAATCATTCCTTACGTATTCTTAATATGATATTTAAACATGTGATAGCACTATTGTTGAGGACACATATTCCAACAATCTCCCACTTGTCCGAGACAAGTGTGCGTCACCAATTCTCTTGTCCTATTACAATCTCCCACTCAATGCAAGGTGTCTCGCAGGTCGTACTTGCACTTGATCATATCTTGATTGGTTTTCTCGATCTGGAGTGTAACTGTCTGACCGGAATTATCTACCATAGATACTTTCCGAGCATGGCAACGCATTTCTAGTTCACTACTCCTCGAGTGGCCTTGAGATTTCAAACAACCCTGACAAGGGGGTGGACAATTCCTATCGCACTATGCCCTTTGTTTAGCCAAAATTCATCATAACCCAAGATATACCCATTTGATCTCATTTACGACAGTCGTAGAGTATAAATCAAAGTCAATCAGAAAATTGTGCCAACTTGGGCGAATAGTCTCTAGTCAAAAGAATTGACTCATAAGAATATTATAGCAGCTCTTGCCACAACCAGGCTTTATGAATTACCAGAACTCTATAATCGGTCACTGCCCGACAGAGTGTCCCACACAGTCTGCCTATGTGATCGACTAGTCATCCCATATGACTCTATGGTACTTGAACTTGCCATCAATCGCATCATACTCTTGTTACTTCGAGACGTCACCTCCTTTAAGTAACCAGGGGCGAATACAATGTCAATTCAGTTCACTTTAATGGGGTTCAATTTGTCTCAACAGCCCATTTGGATATAACAAAGAAATTAATAAAAGAGTTTGTACAAATAAACTGAAACGACAAATGCGATTATCACATATGAATCAAAAACAAAGGTTTTACTTTTCATATCTTATAATCTAATACAAACTTCACATGCGCCTCAGACCCATGGAAATAACATGTTGGTCATGCTTTGCCTGCGATAAAGGTTTGGTTAAAGGATCAGCTATATTGCCATCCATCCCAACCTTACAAATCGCTACTTCCTTTCTTTCAATAAAATCCCTAATTACATGAAATTTTCTAAGTACGTGTCTAGACTTATTGCTAGACTTGGGCTCTTTAGCTTGAAAGATTGCCCCACTATTGTCACAGAAGATCGTGATAGGATCTTTGGCGGTGGGAACTACCCTTAGCCCCTCCAAGAATTGCCTAATCCATACGGCTTCCTTAGCAGCTTCTAATGCTGCAAAGTACTCAGCCTCCGTAGTAGAATCCACAATCACAGCTTCCTTGAAGCTTCTCTAGCTTACGACACCACCATTGAGCATGGATATATATCCAGCCTAGGATTTCATATCATCTCTATCTGTTTCAAAACTCGAGTCTGTGTAACCCTTAACACATAGCTCGGAGTCACCTCCAAACACTAAGATAGAATCCTTAGTACTTCGCAAGTACTTGAGGATATTCTTAACTGCTATCCAGTGACTCTCACCTGGATTCTCTTGATATCTACTAGTCATGCTTAAAGCATATGAGACATTTGGACGAGTGCATATCATGACATACATGATTGATCCTATAGCATAAGCATAGGGAATCAACTTCATGCGTTCAACATCTTCGGGTTCGGAGGGAGATTGAGACTTGCTCAAAATGATTCCACTACCCATAGGAATTAATCCTCTCTTACACTGATCCATGTTGAAGCGTTGAAGAACCTTGTCAATATAAGATTCTTGACTCAATGCCAATATCCTTTTGGGTCTATCTCTATAGATCCGGATACCTAATATGCGTTGTGCTTCTCCTAAATCCTTCATTTGGAAATGATTTCCCAAACACTCCTTGACGGAGGATAAAATTGGAAAGTCATTTCCAATAAGTAGTATGTCATCCACATACAATATTAGGAACACAACATTGCTCCCACTGAACTTCATGTATAAACACGGTTCCTCAACACTTCGAGTAAAACCATTTTCTTTTATAACATGATTAAATCGATGATTCCAGCTTCTTGATGCTTGCTTAAGACCATAAATGGATCTCTTAAGATTGCGAACTTTGTTAGGATTTTTAGGATCTACAAAACCTTCAGGTTGTATCATGTACACCTCCTCTTCTAAATGCCCATTTAGAAAAGCGGTCTTTACATCCATTTGCCATATTTCATAGTCATGAAATGCGGCAATCGCTAACAATATCCGAATGGATCTTAGCATGGCTACGGAGGCAAAGGTTTCGTCATAGTGAAGATCATGAACATGGGTAAAACCTTTGCCAGTAGCCTAGCCTTGTAGACATCATCATGTCCTTCTATACCATTCTTTACTTTGAAGATCCATTTGCATTGAAGAGGTCTCACTCCTTTAGGAAAATCCACCAAGTTCCAAACTTGATTTTCATGCATAGAACCTATTTCGGATTCCATGGCTTCAAGCCATAAAGCTGAATTAGGACTATAGATTGCAACTTTGTAGGTTATGGGTTCGTTACTTTCTAGAAGCAACACATCAAGACTCCCATCCTCTTGGATAAGTCCAACGTATCTATCAGAATGGCGAGTGTAGATACCCAGTATCTACACCTTCCAAAAACCACCCGATGATGATCGGACTATAACGTGTTTTTGATATGCGTACGTGGATTGGCTATACATGAGACGGTTTAATGCACTACTCGGATATGAAAAATGATTTCAAAAGTTTTCTAACTTCAGTTACATTAAAATAACACTATTTAGAGTTAAAACCGTCTTCGGACCCAAAACCGACTCAGAAACCCGCAACTCGAGTCAATCTGAGTCAACCCGAGTCAACCAAAATCTCGAATGTCAAAAATAATTCCATGAATGTTTTCATCATGTGATTTCCATTAAAATGACCCTAATTAGAGTCAAAACCGTCTTCGGACCAAAAACCGACTCAGAAACCCGCAACTCGAGTCAACCCAAATCTTGAATGTCAGAAATAATGCCATGAATGTTTTCATCATGTCATTTCCATTAAAATGACCCTAATTAGAGTCAAAACCGACACCGGGCCAAAAACCGACTCGAAATTCAAATCCCGACTCACACGGGTCAAACCCGAGTCAAGCACACAAAACACCTACCTCAAGTAACACCAAAATCATATTATTAGATGCCCATATTGTTACATGACATCCTACTGGAATACCACATATCAACAATGGATGGAGAATAGGCCACGTCCAAATTAAAAGGGACAATACACCAATTTCCATCACAAGGTAGCTCGCGCCTAAAGCAGGTGTCTGCTTAGCCTCTAAGCAAACACAACCAACCTACCACCCTACATTTCTCTATAAATACCACCCTTCACACACCATAATCTTCACGCGAGAGTCTGCCCCCTCCTTCTCCCTTAAACTTCTAGACCCGACTTCCTAAGTCACAAAATCGACACGTGTTTACGACCTATCGATCGTAAACACAAGCCTTACACATTTTGTTTGGTACCGTCGCCGTGCATTCGACCAACCCATTTGACCAACTCAATTCATCAATCAACATGTTTTAATTAACATATTTTCAACTCATTTTCAAAACAAAATCCTTTTTTAAGGCACCTTTTTAAACTTCTTTGATCGCGAGTAGTCACAACGAGAAAACCGTCTCTAAAGTCGTCTAACACGCAAACATCAATGCACGTAAGTTTGAGGGTGTAAACAACTCATTTATTTCATGTATTTACTGTTTTTATGAGTTTACATGCATGAACAATGCATAACACGATTCAAATATAGGTTAGACGAGCCAAAACCGAGTTTTGGCCCGAGACAAAAGCCCTTTGCTATGCAAAGAGGCTCGCGCCTCTCGTGGGTTCTCGGGTCAGACTCAAACGTGTTTGTTCTCGTCTTTCCTCTTTATTTCATTTCTTTTTTGTAATCGGTTTTTACCATTTCAAATGTTTCAAATCATTTTTATGACAAACTTTTTAACCATAAATCATAATCACCCTTGATTCCTTATACCATGACGGTTTAATCCGTGACTCGGTGATATTATTTGGTTAATTACATTTTAATGGGTATTTTAACACCCTTTTCCTTTTATTTAGCATTTTTCTCATTTATTTACATTTGTAAACATATTAGTCATAATTCATAATCATCCTTGGTTCTTTATACCATGTCGGTTTAATCCGAGTACGATGACAAACTTGACTAATTACAAAGAAATGAACTTAACATGGTTAGTTCAAAGCAAACATTTTACATTTTTATTTTTAAACTATACTTTTCAAACATGCAAATCCGACAACGAATATTACTAACACAATAGTAATTATTCCGAGTCATGCAAATCATTAATCACAAAAAACGGTTTTAAATAACCTTTTCAAGAACCAGGAGACGCCCCCTTGGGTCGGCTCATGGCTCGAGCCCCAAGAGGTCGCTTATTTCCATCTTTTAAAACCTGGGCAGAGCTCTTTATCTCGCCAATAGGCTCGCGCCCTAACGGGACTGCCTGGCACTGTTCTGCCTCGTTTTTGGTACTTGTCTAGGAGGATCCCGATTACGGTTAACCTGAATACATGATGGATCATATTGACAAGCATATGTTTTTACACTTTGTCATTTGACACCCTCTTTCAATAAATGGATCGTGTTAAGCATCATGACCCGAACTTGGTAAATGGATGTTTAATTTCCGTTTTCACATGCAAATCAATCTAAATCCAACTTGACATCTTATGCTTGATATTTGGATTAAAAAACCGACTTAGAAAGCTCACATGTTAGGTTAACACTTTTGGATGCGCATTCATGCATTTAAACCGTTTTATCAACTCTTGCACTTAAACAACCACGATCGATCAGTAGAGGCCGCTAACGCGGGCGGGATTGGGTGTCCGATTAAAGGGATTCCTAATACGTACCCTCACCCCTTACTCAGAACCTTTGGATACTGGATGGCCTTATCCAGGTCGCACGAGAGTCATTTTAGGCATAGAATGCTAAAAGGGGGACGAGTCCTTATCTTTAGTACCTATGTCAAACACTCCTTTGTGCTTCGTTTGACCGAGGTATAAACACTACAACAAATCATCACTTGCGCCACGAATTATGCCACGGGAACTCATAATTCGTGGCTAAATTTTTCTTAGCCATGGGAAAAACTTATTCATTATTTTGGAAAAAAATTTATGCCACGGGATAACTTTTTCCTTGGCAAAATGTCACTTCCGCCACGAATTAGGCTACACCCGTGGCAAATAATCATTTTAGCCACGGCCTATGTCACACCCGTGGCGAAATTTTATTTAGTCACGAATTGTTCCGTGGCAAATATTTTTTTAGCCACGAACAAACAAACACCCGTGGCGAGTATCTTTTCCGACTTAAATCTGAATGAAATTTAACCAAATATAATAATATGAAAATACATTTGAATATAAAAATTTAGAAACACTTTGATTAATTTAATTAATATTTTTTATTGTTTTATTTACTTTAATAAGAAATTTTAAAATTTTATAAACTTATATGCAAGCAAAGAAAAGTTTATCGTCTAATTTTTTGATTTTTTACAGATCACATTTATGTTTTGTAGGTTTTTCAAAATATTGATAATTTAAAAAAAATGTTTTAATATATACTCTGTTTATTAAAATCGTGAATTTCTTTTACTTTTTTAAATTAAACTTTATAATCTTGAATAACAATCTTAAATGATCGTATCTCATTTAAAGATATAGCATATCAAATTGAATAAAAAAGTTATTTACCATCTATCTTTGAAAATCCAAAATTAATATATTGTTAAACTATTTCATTCAAAATTTTATTTCCAACTTTATTTGTAGGCAATTTATAGAAAAATTTGAATTTGATATAAAATTTACGGAAATTTCCCATAGTACCCTCGAACATTACCAGATTACGCATGGTACCGCTTATTTTAAGTTTCTACATATGTTGCCCTTGTATTTACCTTTTTCATTCCCAGAATACTCTTTGGGAAAATTTCGTCATAACGTCGTTACTCCTATAAATAATTTGATGAGTAATTGTGTATGTTATGTTGTTATTGTTATATTATTTAGGTACTAAATGTTAGTTTATTAGACAAAATAAGGATTTAGGTATTATTAGATGATGAATTGATAGTGTATTAGATAACAAAAACAGGCGTCACAAGGCATATGAGTAGTGGCGTTATGACGGAAGTTTGTCAAAGGGTATTCCGAGACTGAAAAACGTAAATACAGGGGTAGCATATGTAAAAACTTTAAAAAAAGGGTACCATATGCAATCTGTCAAAATTCGAGGGTACCGTGAAAAATTTACGTAAAATTTAACTTGCTGACAAAAAAAAAAATGGGAAATTTTTTTTCATTGAAAATGAGCGCAACACACGGAAAAATATATAAATTATAATAATTTAAAGTCACATGTGCAAATAATGTGAAAATTTTAAGAAAAGAAACGATAAATTATAACAAAGAGAAATCAGTTTAGGAAAATTGCGATTCTTTTGTACAATAATCTTTTTCATGGTTTTTGGGTAAAAAAGTGACTATTTTTTGGTTAATAGTGATCACTTTGGGGAAAAAAGACCTTTAATTATAAAAAGCGGTCATTATTTTACCAAAAAATGGTCTCATTTTTCATATCGCAGGTACAACGGTTATACAATAGAATTTGCGAAGAAAAATATACGAAAAAATGAGTACATGAGAAATGAAAATAAGTATGTCGATAAACAAAAGAAATAAAAAAAATGTTAGGTAAACACAATTAATTTTACTTTTTGGAGAAAATGGTTTACTGACTTGGGCAAAAAAATGATGTCAAAATCATTAATCAGGAGGTTAATGTCGAAAATTTAATTGTTTCGGCCAAAATAATGTTTTTCCAGCAAAAAATTGTAAAACATGTAACATTTATGTAATTAAATAGTACTAAAGGTAAGATTTGAAAGAAAAAAATAAACTTAAAAGGATTCGAAGTGCTAATTATATAAACAAAGGTAACATTCAATTTCGGTGGCACATCAAAATAACTCTACGATTAAGCGTGCTCAGGTGAGAGTAGTGTTGGGATGGGTGACCTCCTGGGAAGCCTCTCCGATGCTCACAAAGGCACGACTCGCGAAACGAACTAACGTTCAAATGAATCAAGTTAACTAGCGAAATAATTACCTAGATTGTCACAGTTCCGAATATGATAAAATACCCATTGTGAAAAATAAATAAATTATTTTACGTTTTATTTATTTAATTTTCATATATATTATTTGCCACGGGAATTATTTTTTCGCCACGGGAAATTTCTTTGGCCACGGGAGTTACTAGCCAAGAGAGAATCCGTGGCCAAAAATTCAATAATAGCCACGTTCTTGTTTTTCCCGTGGCTATCCCTTTGCCACGACCACTTGCGCCACGGAAGGTATTCCCGTGGCAAAATGATTTAGCCACGGAAATTTAGTACTTGCGCCACGAATTTAGGCGTGGCCCAAGTGCTCATTTGTAGTAGTGAAAGTGGATTTTGAACTGGTTCCAGACATCCCATAATTGCCTGGTGGCGACTCCGAACATCTCTAATCGTTTCGAGACCTTTACCGAGACGAAATTGACCGATCTAAAATGATCCGGTCGAAAGCATTTTTACGCCGCTGAGCGTGTAACACCCGCGAATTTCCCTTCCTGACAGTTAAAATTTATTAAACCGTTTAATTATTTTGTATATATTTTTGAATTATTTTATTTAATTAATTTTATGTCAAACACGATTTTTATAAACGTATTATATAAAAGCTCATTTTTATAAAAATACGTATTACTAAATTATATCTTTGAGTCATAATTTATACAAGAATATATATATGCGTATTTTTGGTCGGATAATAATAGTGACGGTAATAAAAATAATCTCTGTCTTAATTTCCGTCTAGCTATAGACCGTCACATTCCACTTTGTACATGCTTTAAGCCGGACCAATCAGAATTCGACAACACGTCACACCCACCTAACACCCTACACTCTACTTTTAAAATATCTTTATTACTTTTATTATTATTATTATTATTATTATTATTATTATTATTATTATTATTATTATTATTATTATTATTATTATTATTATTATTATTATTATTATTATTATTATTATTATTATTATTATTATTATTATTATTATTATTATTATTATTATTATTATTATTATTATTATTATTATTATTATTATTATTATTATTATTATTATTATTATTATTATTATTATTATTATTATTATTATTATTATTATTATTATTATTATTATTATTATTATTATTATTATTATTATTATTATTATTATTATTATTATTATTATTATTATTAGTATTAATATATATACTATTATATATTATTATTTTTATGAAATGTGTGGTTATTGTTGTTTCATACGCAACCCCACCCCCCTTCTTATCTCATCTTCTTCCTTTTTCCCCTGCGAAAACAACAACACAGCAGCATCAACAACCCAACCTACTTCCGCCTCCTTTAACCTCCATTTCCTCCTTCATTTCTCAACCAAACTCCATTATTTTCACGCCATTGGCTTCCTCTCTCCTTCCTTCTCATTTCTAGGTAAGAAAGTCTTAATTTTGTCGAATTTTCGAAATGGGCATCTTTTACGAACTCGATTTTGTGACCCTTGTGACTCGTTTTTCTTCCCTTTTAGTTGAAGACTGAGGATAGGCTCGTGTTTTGGACGTTCTTACTCTGGAATTCGCGAGGATAAGGTAACGGTGATAGGTTACTCGACAATTGTCGGAATTTCGGTCTTAGGCGTCATTTTGATACGTTCTTGTTTAGTAAAGTTTGAGTCTTTATGTTTTTTCGCATTTGTATGATGATTCCCGTCTTGAATAGTGATTGAAATGGGCTGTTTGATGTCGGTCTGTGCTGTAATACTTGAGGTTTTGCCTCTGTTTTGGGACGAACGAGTTAGTCCCTCGGTTTTGCTTCGTGTTTATTTTGACCCATGGTTATATCTGTGGCTTCTGTCTTTCCAGTACCCCTTTTGTCTCGTGTTGGGGACTGATTATGTAAGGATAAGAACGGTTTATATGATTCGTATGAGTGGTGGTTGGCTCGGTTTTGGACTGAAATTCTGAGGTTGCTTTACACGGTTCCTATGGCTGCTTGTTTGGGTAATTTTAGTCGTCGTTTGGACTGTTTTTAGGACGGGTGTGTGTGGAGTGTCGAGGCCTGTGTTAGCCGGATTTTGGAGCCGTTTTGCAGGCTGTTGGCTGCCACGAAATGGTATTGGGTTAGCTGTTTTGCAGGGTGGTCAACATGAGTATACAAATGCGTGTGTATATACCCGTCTTAAGCTTGTCCCATTATGGTTGTTGTTACACGGTTTTGTGGTTGGCTACTTGTAGAGCCCGTGGCCTAGCAGTGGCCTGCTGTGGCCTAGCAGTGGCCTGTTGTGGCCTAGCAGTGGCCTAACTGTAGCCTGGCAGTGGCCTGGCAGCAGCCTAGCAGTAGCTGCTGTGGCCGGCCGTGGCCTAGGCAGTGGCCTAGTTAAGTCACGAGTTTGAGGCCGCGTGTGGTTTGTTGTGAGGTCGAGTTGAGGTTGCCATAATAACTCGTGAGTCATGGTTATAAATGGTTGGGCACTAGTTTAGTTTATGTAAAATATTATTAATTCCCGTCTCATGGTTTATATATCGTAACCCGTTAAATATCATTCATTTACATATTAATTTAATTGGACTTGTCATACTCATCTATTCGGGCTTAACTTGTTAAGTTAACTGGGCTTGCCTCTATTTTATTATTGGGTCATGTTTTGTGGTACTTGGTTACCCACTTTGTTTCCCTTCCTCTTTTTGTTTGATATTTGTTGTGCCCTATATTGGACTTGTTCATACCTCATGGTATTGGGTCGATTTTATAAGATGGTATGGTCTTAGGAGTGGCCCGTTTGTGGTTGTCTATGTTTTGGCTCGTAATTCATATAACGTAAATTATTCATGATCACTCATTATATTTTATTTAACCGGCATGTTAGATTATAAAATGGAACATTCATTAATATAATACGAGTATGAGATATTTATTATAAGTACTTGTAAGAGTCACATTCTTGATAATGCCTTGTATTGTTCTGTTGTGAGAGTCTTGGTCCTATCGGATACTAGGGGTGAGCTATAAGCCCTCTAGTTGCGATATGATCATCGGGATTGATGTTCCCATCCGTACTCATGGTGAGATGCAAGCCATGAGTATGAATGTGACATTAATGGTCCCGTGTCATATGATGTTTGCATGATCATTCTTACTCCTATTGTGACTCAAGTGTGACGTTTTACATTGTGTGACTACTTGACATTCCTTGTTTACCCCTTTCGGACCTTTGGTTACGAGTGTGTGCCATGTTTCCGGATTGGGGTATCTTTCCTCTTTCGGACCTTTGGTTACGAGTGTGTGCCATGTTTCCGAATTAGGATATCCTTCCGCCTTTCTTCGGACCTTTGGTTACGGGTGTGTGCCATGTTTCCGATTAGAGGTTACTCGACCTTTGGTTACGAGTGTGTGCCATGTTTCGAGTCTTGGATATGATTAGTATATCGTTTGTCGAATCGGGTGACGTCCATCCCGAGAGTCTGGATCCAGGTTTAGACTAGGACCGTATTATGATCGTCGTCCTACCAAGAGGTTAGAGTCTAGATGGTTTGTCTTGTAAGTTCATACTAAGTATATGTCTTACACTTGTTGAGTTGGTCAATATGGGTTGGTCGACTTGGTGATTCTATTTCCTTGATTGCATATTCATCCTCATACACCATGTCTATTCTACTAAGAAAGTATTATGCCTGTTTCACCACGATTGTTCATTATATCTCCTTATTCTTCATTGTTCACATATGTTGCATGTTTAATATGTTTGATTAAGTGTTGTTTGTTACCTGCATTTCGACATATTGTGGCTGGGAGAACCTTGAGTTACTCCCCACTGACTGTGGCGTTCATGTTTACATGAATGACAGGTGGTGAAGATGCTTACGTGGGGAAGACGTGTGGGCTAGCGAGAACTAAACCCTCGGACCTTAGTTTCTAGTTTAGAAAACCCTTATATGTTTATTCGCGGGATATCTTTTCCCCGCTTTTTAGACTTGGGTTGTAATAACCTATATTTGTCTATTTTAGTATTTGTTTCTTTTAGTTCTGGCACCCGCGCATTAATCTTTAACTAGTAATCTAAAAGTTTTTAAAATCTCACAGTTTCCGCTTTAATTTATTAGTTTTATTTTCCGCGTTATCGCGGGGTGTCACAATTGGTATCAGAGCATATGTTGCTCCCGACGCACACACGTGTACCCCAAATTTAAATGTAAACTTGACCTTGAATAATGAATGAGAGATGGGTAGACTTAAGGACCTAAGGTGGTAGTCTGTAGTGTGTTTGCTCTTTGTTAGGTTCTAACATGTTTGCTGATTGTCACTTAATAATTGTTATGCTCGTGGATCAATGACTGTAAACTTACCAATGTGGTGATCAAGATTTGGTGCCTATTGATGAGGATTGAAGATTTGTTCAACCTTTGAAGAGTGATTCTCCTTCCCTGAAGATGTTTCTCGTTCTTTGTGTATCTTGCCTTAATCTTTATCTCTTGGTGCTTATTCTTTTTCTCAACTCTCTTCTGTTTTACTTTGAGAGTTACTCTTGTACCCCTAACTTGTCCTTTGATCCTTGCTTATCCTCCCTTAACGCCCTTTTGATGGTACTCTTTCTTTTGAGGAATGTTGACCTTGGTTGGAAAAATTTGACTTTTGTGGAGTTTGTTTGTGGTTGACCCTTAAACCTGGTTTTGAGAGGATTTGATGTTGGAAAGACTTAGGTAATATGATGAGACATACTTGATGGTTCTTGTACCTAGATACTTGATAGAGTGAGTATATTTGATTGGTGGATTCTGTGTGTCAAGTGTGAGTTGCATTTGTTACTAAGGTTATAGAATTTGGCTTGGTTGTTTATGTTTGGGATTTGAAAGGTTTGGGAAGTGTAGTGAGACGTGTCTTGGGATACTAGTGCTTAATACTTGACCTAAAATGGATGTAATTGAATGGTGGATTTGAGGATATCGGATTGACTAAGTAAGTCGAATTTGTGATTGGCTTTCGTAATTACCTTGGGCATAGAGTTTGACGATGTATATGTTACCATATGAGAAATGCTAATGTTGGGATTATTAGTTGGTCTAAGTGTGTGATCTTGATTACTACTTGAGGTATGGTATGAGAGTGAGAGTAAGCTACATTGTTGGGAAGTCTTGGCACTTGTTTTAGTAACCAGAAAGGATAATGGTATGGTTGACACTAGTTGGATATGAGTATAGATTTGTTGGAAACTTTGACTTGGACCTTGTGGAAATCGTTTGTGGATGATTGAGGATTTAGAGTGATGAAATCACACCTACAGTGGAGTACCTTGTTTCATGGAATTGCTTAGGATGAAGCGACATAAGTGTTTTGAGGAAACCCTTGAGTGCGTTGTAGTCATAAGTTTTGTTGTTAGGAAGTTTTCAGAACCATTTGGATGATGTTGTTTTTTTGAGATATGAGCATCTGGCGTTTCCTTCTTGTCCAATTCCCTTTCTTTTGTTTTGACCATAAGCGTTACCGTTCATACCTCTTTTACTTGCTTCATCATACTCCTATTTTAGGTTTGATGCTGGTAACCTATAAAGCTCTATCTTTTACATCCTTGTAAATTCGGCTTCAATCCTTGCCCTATGAAATTCATCATAGCTCTTTTGATTAGTTAAGTTTGAACTCTCTTAACGCACTTTGTTTCTATGCTATCTAAGTTACCTTCCTTTTTGGTACAATTTCTAAACTTTCTAGCTACCATTTTTGTTTCATTGTTAAAAGTTTATGTTACTTTTACAAAACCTTACCTATTTTAAACGTTTGAAAATGAAAACTTGGTTTAATTCCCTACTCATTCTTTAAATATAAACTTATCTATCATGATTTTGATTACTAAACCCGAGATTTCTTTAAATTTTATCCAATTTCTGTTAACTTTGATCTATCAATGATTTCTTTGTCAAAGTATAATGTTATATTTTCAGGAATTTAATTCTCTTTTGAGTTTAAAAGTGAAACCTCTATCTCTATTTTGGCTTTTGCAAGAGGGAATTTGAGTGAATTATTTTTTCTTTTGATTTTGAGGTTGATCGGATGTTAGAACTCGTTATTAGAGACGTTTAATAACTTGTTCTATGCTTGTCGGCGAATTGATTTTTGTTTTAAATTTGTCTTTGACTTGGAAAGTAAGCGTTCTTGTGTGCACGACAAGAGCAATTTCATTCCATGAATGAGACGTATACTTTTGAAAACTCTTCATTAATGTTTTGAGAAGTATTTTAATTTTGATTTATACAAATGGTTTGCCCTTCGACTTGGTTCTGTCGGAAAAATTTGGTTGAAACTTTTGAAAGAATTTTAATTCTTACAATTAACCTTTTAATGTTTTGGTTATCGATTTTAAAAGTTCAGTTTTATTTTATAAACTTTTTTCTCTACCTTCAAGTTTCGAGGACGAAACTTTTTAAAAGATGGGGTGATTGTAACACCCGCGAATTTCCCTTTATGACAGTTAAAATTTATGAAACCGTTTAATTATTTTGTATATATTTTTGAATTATTTTATTTAATTAATTTTATGTCAAACACGATTTTTATAAACGTATTATATAAAAGCTCATTTTTATAAAAATACGTATTACTAAATTATATCTTTGAGTCATAATTTATACAAGAATATATATATGCGTATTTTTGGTCGGATAATAATAGTGACGGTAATAATAATAATCTCTGTCTTAATTTCCGTCTAGCTATAGACCGTCACATTCCACTTTGTACATGCTTTAATCCGGACCAATCAGAATTCGACAACACGTCACACCCACCTAACACCCTACACTCTACTTTTAAAATATCTTTATTACTTTTATTATTATTATTATTATTATTATTATTATTATTATTATTATTATTATTATTATTATTATTATTATTATTATTATTATTATTATTATTATTATTATTATTATTATTATTATTATTATTATTATTATTATTATTATTATTATTATTATTATTATATATACTATTATATATTATTATTTTTATGAAATGTGTGGTTATTGTTGTTTCATACGCAACCCCACCCCCCTTCTTATCTCATCTTCTTCCTTTTTCCCCTGCGAAAACAACAACACAGCAGCATCAACAACCCAACCTACTTCCGCCTCCTTTAACCTCCATTTCCTCCTTCATTTCTCAACCAAACTCCATTATTTTCACGCCATTGGCTTCCTCTCTCCTTCCTCCTCATTTCTAGGTAAGAAAGTCTTAATTTTGTCGAATTTTCGAAATGGGCATCTTTTACAAACTCGGTTTTGTGACCCTTGTTACTCGTTTTTCTTCCCTTTTAGTTGAAGACTGAGGATAGGCTCGTGTTTTGGACGTTCTTACTCTGGAATTCGCGAGGATAAGGTAACGGTGATAGGTTACTCGACAATTGTCGGAATTTCCGTCTTAGGCGTCATTTTGATACGTTCTTGTTTAGTAAAGTTTGAGTCTTTATGTTGTTTCGCATTTGTATGATGATTCCCGTCTTGAATAGTGATTGAAATGGGCTGTTTGATGTCGGTCTGTGATGTAATACTTGAGGTTTTGCCTCTGTTTTGGGACGAACGAGTTAGTCCCTCGGTTTTGCTTCGTGTTTATTTTGACCCATGGTTATATCTGCGGCTTCTGTCTTTCCCGTACCCCTTTTGTCTCGTGTTGGGGACTGATTATGTAAGGATAAGAACGGTTTATATGATTCGTATAAGCGGTGGTTGGCTCGGTTTTGGACTGAAATTATGAGGTTGCTTTACACGGTTCCTATGGCTGCTTGTTTGGGTGATTTTAGTCGTCGTTTGGACTGTTTTTAGGACGGGTGTGTGTGGAGTGTCGAGGCCTGTGTTGGCCGGATTTTGGAGCCGTTTTGCAGGCTGTTGGCAGCCACGAAATGGTATTGGGTTTGCTGTTTTGCAGGGTGGTCAACATGAGTATACAAATGCGTGTATATATACCCGTCTTAAGCTTGTCCCATTATGGTTGTTGTTACACGGTTTTGTGGTTGGCTACTTGTAGAGGCCGTGGCCTAGCAATGGCCTGCTGTGGCCTAGCAGTGGCCTGCTGTGGCCTAGCAGTGGCCTACTGTAGCCTGGCAGTGGCCTGGCAGCAGCCTAGCAGTAGCTGCTGTGGCCTAGCAGTGGCCTGGCCGTGGCCTAGTTAAGTCACGAGTTTGAGGCCGCGTGTGGTTTGTTGTGAGGTCGAGTTGAGGTTGCCATAATAACTCGTGAGTCATGGTTATAAATGGTTGGGCACTAGTTTAGTTTATGTAAAATATTATTAATTCCCGTCTCATGGTTTATATATCGTAACCCGTTAAATATCATTCATTTACATATTAATTTAATTGGACTTGTCATACTCATCTATTCGGGCTTAACTTGTTAAGTTAATTGGGCTTGCCTCTATTTTATTATTGGGTCATGTTTTGTGGTACTTGGTTACCCACTTTGTTTCCCTTCCTCTTTTTGTTTGATATTTGTTGTGCCCTATATTGGACTTGTTCATACCTCATGGTATTGGGTCGATTTTATATGATGGTATGGTCTTAGGAGTAGCCCGTTTGTGGTTGTCTATGTTTTGGCTCGTAATTCATATAACGTAAATTATTCATGATCACTCATTATATTTTATTTAACCGGCATGTTAGATTATAAAATGGAACATTCATTAATATAATACGAGTATGAGATATTTATTATAAGTACTTGTAAGAGTCACATTCTTGATAATGCCTTGTATTGTTCCGTTGTGAGAGTCTTGGTCCTATCGGATACTAGGGGTGAGCTATAAGCCCTCTAGTTGCGATATGATCGTCGGGATTGATGTTCCCATCCGTACTCATGGTGAGATGCAAGCCATGAGTATGAATGTGACATTAATGGTCCCGTGTCATATGATGTTTGCATGATCATTCTTACTTCTATTGTGACTCAAGTGTGACGTTTTACATTGTGTGACTACTTGACATTCCTTGCTTACCCCTTTCGGACCTTTGGTTACGAGTGTGTGCCATGTTTCCGGATTGGGTTATCTTTCCTCTTTCGGACCTTTGGTTACGAGTGTGTGCCATGTTTCCGAATTAGGATATCCTTCCGCCTTTCTTCGGACCTTTGGTTACGGGTGTGTGCCATGTTTCCGATTAGAGGTTACTCGACCTTTGGTTACGAGTGTGTGCCATGTTTCGAGTCTTGGATATGATTAGTATATCGTTTGTCGAATCGGGTGACGTCCATCCCGAGAGTCTGGATCCAGGTTTAGACTAGGACCGTATTATGATCGTCGTCCTACCAAGAGGTTGGAGTCTAGATGGTTTGTCTTGTGAGTTCATACTAAGTATATGTCTTACACTTGTTGAGTTGGTCAATATGGGTTGGTCGAATGGTGATTCTATTTCCTTGATTGCATATTCATCCTCATACACCATGTCTATTCTACTAAGAAAGTATTATGCCTGTTTCACCACGATTGTTCATTATATCTCCTTATTCTTCATTGTTCACATATGTTGCATGTTTAATATGTTTGATTAAGTGTTGTTTGTTACCTGCATTTCGACATATTGTGGCTGGGAAAACCTTGAGTTACTCCCCACTGACTGTGGCGTTCATGTTTACATGAATGACAAGTGGTGAAGATGCTTACGTGGGGAAGACGTGTGGGCTAGCGAGAACTAAACCCTCGGACCTTAGTTTCTAGTTTAGAAAACCCTTATATGTTTATTCGTGGGATATCTTTTCCCCGCTTTTTAGACTTGGGTTGTAATAACCTATATTTGTCTATTTTAGTATTTGTTTCTTTTAGTTCTGGCACCCGCGCATTAATTTTAACTAGTAATCTAAAAGTTTTTAAAATCTCACAATTTCCGCTTTAATTTATTAGTTTTATTTTCCGCGTTATCGCGGGGTGTCACAGAGCGTGGCTTTCAAAAGACCACTGCATGTCCACAGATTGGCTTGGCGTGCAGTTGGCCCGTGTCCGCAGATCGGTAGGTGGCCCAAATCCAAAGACCGGCCTGTGGCCCATGTCCACAGATTGGCGACTCCGCTGGGGAAAACTAGGACACTTGTGTCTTTGTGATCCTTAGAGGTGAAACTCGAACGAGGTCGTGATTAAAGTGCATTAATTGATATTACGGTCATAAGTCGGGTTCCTTGTTCGGGCCCACAACCTAACCTTTATCGACCAATTGGCTCGTCCCATCGGCGTGAGTTTTCTCATCCCCGCGTTTCGAATCCCGATTGAGTGAAGCATACCATTGACGTTACACATTTCTGTTTCGGCAAAGAGCTTTCATCACTTTCGAGCACGAGGCTAGGGCACCCTCCTTACATATTTTGTTTGGATTGGTATCCCTCTCGCAAATCGGGGTTTGATTGCTTGGTGTGTAACCCACCCTTTTAAGCCAAAACCTGATAAGTGCATATTTTATATACTTTCATCCCCTATATTAGCTTCATTTTAATTGTTATTTAGCACTTATCATAGTGTCATAAGCTAATAATTGTTGTTCTAGTGTATTTGCTTGTCTTAACATGTTTTTGTAGGAATCTAAACATTTAGAGGCTTTTTCCTATCATTTTATACACTAAGTTCATTAAGCTAAACAAGATCAAGTGTTGGACTAAGCATGGAGCATTGGATTGGGTTTTGCATGGAGAAGTTGATGGATTAATATGTATAATGCAAATGATGACAACAATCAAAGTCAAAGCCCAATGTTCAAATCCAAGTCAAGGTGAAAAGCATAAGATTCCAACATGCTTAGGATGCTTTTTGGGAGCTCTAAAGATCATAGAGGGAGCATTTACCCGGGTGCATTAAGGGTCATTAATCACGCACTTAGGATTACTTAAAAAATTAAGTGAGGAATTAAGAGAAATCACCCGGAAACATACGACCCCGATCGGGGCCATGCAACCCCGATCGGGGCCGCAGTCATCTTGAATGTTTACGTTTCTTCTTCCTCTTCTATAAATAGGAGAGGTGTTCCAAGGTCTTAGGTATCCAATTTTACGTCTCATTTTAGTTCTTCATAGCCTTAAGCATTATATTTCTCTCATATAGTTTTTTCATTTTAGTTTACAATTTAGTTAAGCTTGTAGTTCTTCAAACATTTGGTTCTAAGTTATTTCAAGCATTTGGTTTTTACTTGCTCTTCCATACAAGTTCTCTATTATTAAAGTATTTCTATTTCTAGTTTGCAATTTTACATTTCTATTTTAGTTACCACATTTCATGTTATATCATCTAATTAATATAAATCTTATAACCATGTTTAATATTTCTTACAATATAGTTTGCAATTCACATTTTAACATGAGTAGCTAAATCTCCTAGTCTAAGGGTTAGGGGATCCATGCATAAATTTAATATATAAACATGATAAAATAAGTTAATAATAATATTGTTCATATTGCTTCTATCACATGTTTGCATCGTCACGTTTAATCGTTGTTTAAGGCCTTATTCAAATGATTAAGTTTGTTCATTCATTCTATAAGTCGAGAGGCACGGAATTGAATTAGACTAAGCATGTATAGTAGGATGATCTTGTCATGGATGAGAGTTTCTCTAGGACCCGGTCTATGGTTGATGCTAATGCCGCAAGGTGGGTATCTTTAAACCTAAGCAATTGACAATGTTATTATTACCGAATTTATCATAATCATATGTTTACCTTTGCATGTGTGACCCGAACCCCTTAGACTCTCTTTTATTATATAATTTACATCATTATTGTTATTAATCACCAAACAACCAAACCAAATCAAATCGTAATCGACCTTGATAAAAATCTACCCAAAGCAATTCACGAAGTAATTCCCGTTTCCTTGTGTTCGACCCCTATTGCTACATTAACTTGTTGTCTAGGGTAATTATCTTTGCATAGGTACGCGATAAGCCTATCAAAACCTATGTCAGCATTATACATAATATAATGAACTGTGAGTGCTTATGTGTTTTGTGATCATAAGTCCTTCCGTGTCATTTTCAAATTTTCAAAAACACCTTTTTTGCGCCGTTATAATGGCTGTTTCAAACCCCGGTCTTTTGCCGACCGTTGCTTTTCAACACGCCTTTCTAGGCCGTCGTACTGACGATTTTCAAACCCGGTTTTTGTAATCATTTCAACACGCCTTTCTAGGCCGTCGTAATGACGATTTTCGAACCCGGTTTTTATAACCATTTCAAAGCACCTTTTTATAGGCCGTTATAATGGCCATTTCAAAACCCGGTTTTTATAACCAATTTCAAATGCACCTTTTCATACCGTTGTAATGACGATTTCAAACCTTGGTTTTCACAAACCATTTCAAAATACCCTTTTACGTCGTCATAATGGCCGTTTCAAACCTCGGTCTCTCGCCGATCGTTGCATTTCTCAAATCACCCTTTTACGCCGTCGTAATGCGAAATTCTATCCTCGAATCATCAAATATTCGAAATCAATTTTTTAAACAGAAACATTTTACAAACCGTTGTAATGACGATTTCAACCCCTGCAACTTTCCAAATTTCAAATCTCGTTTTTGAAATCAAATTTGGCTTTTCTAAGCCGTCGTAATGATGATTTCAATTCTCACACTTTTCGATTTGCATACTGTCTTTCAAAGGTTAAAACGGTTTTCTAACCCGTCGTAATGACGAATTCAATCCTCATAATTTCCAATTTCAAATCTTTGAAAACAATTTAAAAGTTTTCAAATTTAAATTCAAAATTAAATCTTTGAAAACAAATTTAACTGTTTTCAGATTTCAAATCAAATTTCAAATCTTTGAAAACAAATTTAACCGTTTTCAAATTTCGATTCCAAATCAAATCTTTGAAAACAAATTTGACCGTTTTCAAATTTCAATCCAATTTCAAATCATTTGAAAACAAATTTAACCGTTTTCAAATTTCAAATCAAACCTTTGAAAACAAATTTAACCGTTTTCAAATTTCAAATCCAATTTCAAATCTTTGAAAATAAACTTAACAGTCTTCAAATTTTCAGCCTATTTTCAAATCATTTGAAAACAAATTTAACCGTTTTCAAATTTTCAATCCAATTTCAATTCTTTGAAAACAAATTTAACCGTTTTCATGGCCATTGTGATGACGATTCCAAATTCTTCAATTCTCGATTTTCAAATCCGTGATTCGGAATTTCAAAATCCGTGTTTGAAAACAATACATTGTTTTCAGAGCCGCCGCAAACTCAAACTCAAACCATCTTTTGAAAACAAACTTAAGACAACTCTTCAACTGATCGACTTTCGGAGACCCCTACTCTTCGGAAGCCGTCCATAAAACGACAAATGAATCTTTTTGAAAATTTCTATTTCGAAAATTTCAGTCCACCATTTTGATTCAGCCTCGAGTTGATTCGAGTCCAGTCAATTTCAAGTCAAGTCGTCTAGATAACGTCGAGTCTCCGCCGAAGTTAGTACCTACCTTTTGGTCTAGGTCGTGTCGCCTAATTGTCAAGACATCTTCAATGGCATTAGCAGAGTCAAAACCTCTTGGGTATTAAACCCGTCTTTCCCCTACATTACGGGTCAAAGGTCAAGTTTATGTACATGTCTTGTCCAAAGGCGTAACGCCAGCAACAAACCTCCAAACTACGTCAGAAGTCGTTTGTCTAGGCATCACTATGCCAAAGTCGACACTCGAGTCTAAGTTCAAAGTCATACACCACGAGTTCAAACACAAAAACTCATTCACGATATTTAATGAACTCATAACCTAGTCACACTGTCGCGTCTTCACGACAAAACTACCTTTTGTACATATATGTCGCTCTTGCCTTTGTTTGTGCAATACCTTGCCAAGACAAGTTATAACGCCTATCGTTATGTCATTAGGAATCCCTTGGGTGCCATCGATCGCCAACCAGAAACTCAAGAAGCTGATCAATCTGCATCCACCATGACTTCTGGTGAAACCAACAACATGGTCCTTCGACTTCTGGCTACCGTGGAAGACTTGAGCACTCGTCTCTCCCAAGTTGAGGACAAAATGATAATCGAGAATTTTACCTCTTCCGATATTGAGCAAAGGGTTAAGCTTCTTGAAAGCCGGCTACTGGCCAACGACCAAACCAAAACCAGACGACCTCATAGGTCCTTCCCTGATTTGGGTATATCTTATGCCACAGCCTTGGAAAGGCTAATCTCCCAAGGAAAGCTCAGTCCGATTGGTCTAACTCTAGACCCTTCACCACAAAAGCGAGGACGTAGATAGAACGGAAACCTATTTTGTCAATATCACCAAGGCCGCGGACATGACACTGAAATGTGTCTCCCCCTAAAGGGTGCCATCCTTGATATGATCTAAAAGGGCGAGTTACCATTGCCACCCTCAGCAAACAACAAAAACAACCCTCCAGAAAATCCTATTGGACGCAGTCAGGAATGTTTCCTAGACTGCTCTCATCTCATCTCTCCTGACGATGAGAAAATTCATGCAATTGACGAGGATGGCATACAGAGCGCTATAATGATGCTCTCCGTCTCCATCAAAAATATATTCTCAAAACTGCAAGTGGCTATCGATGATTTGAACACTCGAGTGGCTAATTTGGAGAAGAGGTTTGGTAGTACTGAAAATGAACCTAACCATCAAGGAGAAAACCAACCCTCCGTTCACCAACCAACAACTGTTGAAAATGAGGAGTCATCCGATGGTTCCCACATCCACGAACCTACCAACAAAGACCATGAAATTTCCTCACCAAAATACCCTTAAAAATACTAAGCAACATCCCCAAAACTTCCCATTGACAACAACCAAATCCTGTTTCCGCCCAGGATTGACAAAATCAAAAACAAAAACATCCCCAAAAACATCAATGTGGGAATCATGGGAAAGCATCAAAGGGTATTCACAGATATGGGAATAACATATGGCACCGCTCTGGAGATACTTGCTTCAGAAGGAATGCTCCAACCCGTTGGTCCGACTCCGGACAAACCTGAACACAAAAGAGCCCGATTATGGGATGGTAATGCCTATTGCCAATATCATCAAGGCAAGGGCCATGACACCGAAGCCTGTTCCAAACTCAAGCATGCCATTCATGATATGATTGAAGCTGGCAAAATCATAATTGCACCTCTCAGTCAAGACAATCCTCCTGAATGTCTCAAGCCAAACAGCAAGGTTGAACGCTCTCAAAGGACATTCACCAACCTCAACACAACCTATGCCGCAGCTCTCCAAAAGCTTATGCCTGAAGGGAAGCTACAACCAATCGGGCCCACTCCGGACCCGTCTGAACAGAGGAAAACACGTTTCTCGAACGGCAATGCCTATTGCCAATATCATCAAGGAAAAGGTCATGACACTGAAACATGCTTCAAACTGAAACATGTTATTCAAAATATGATCGACAATCAGGAATTGATAGCTTCATCCCTATGCCAACCAAGTGATGAAGACAACCCTAATGAACATCTCTTTCTGCAAGGAGATAAAATCCCCATCGACTATTGTCCTCATATCATTCCCAACAACGAGAGTGAAGTGCTCAAGTGGGTCAATGCTCAAGACCAGACATTCAAGCCGCCGGATGCTGCAAAGGAGACCTTTGAGGGGGAAAGTGATGAATAGGAGTCCGTATTTACGATTGAGTCTGAGTCCGAGTCTGAGTCTGAGTCTTAGGCTTTCTCATATCTATCCTAGCGTATGTCCTTTTATTCCTAAATGACAACTAGGGGCTGTCCCCATGAGTCACATGTATTCATTGAGTGTGTGCTAACCTCTTATTTATCTAAATAAAAACACGAATTTCAACTATCATATATTCTCCCCTTTATCATTTCCCGTTGACAATGAGAATTGATTTGAGAATTGATTTAAAACAAACAATATGTTCCAATTCAACGTGAGTACACTCGAGTGACGTTCCGTACCGAGTAAGCAGAGGACTCGAAACTCCGTGTCCATTTTCTTTACCTATTCCATGTCTGGAAATAGAAACCTTTCAACAGCACCCAATTTAGAACGAGCTTTTATCGAAGGGATTCTACGATGAACCTGGATAACAAACCAGAACATCTCCTTGTTCATGATCAATGACAGAAGGCAAGCTCATTCCCCACAAAAATATCCCATCACCAAATATCAACCTCTCACCAACGGGTACATCCCTGTCAGCACCTCTACCTTCCTCGAATGAAGGACGGTAAAAACCAATATATCCAAAGCAAAGCCAAAGCGAAAGGCCAAAATCAAAGGCACAAGCCAATAGCCATTCACCCAAAGTCAAAGCGAAAGGCCAACATCAAAAGCCCAAGCCCATAAGCCATTTGGCCAATCTCCATTCATCCGAAGCCAAAGCGAAAGGCCAAAATCAAAGGCCCAAGCCAATAGCCATTCACTCAAAGCCAAAGCTCAAGGCCAAAGCAAAAACCAAAGCCAAAAGCAATTCACTCAAGGCCAAAGCCAAAGTGAAAGTCAAAGCAAAAACCAAAGCCAAAAGCAATTCACTCAAGGCCAAAACCATAGCCAAAAGCTACTCAGGCGAAGGCCAAGACCCAAGCCAAAACCAAAACAAAACAAGATTGAAACCCTTTTCTCAAAAAGGCCAAAATCCAAAGAAAACATCCAACACACAAAATCCTGGACAAGTGTGTCCAAAATGCCAAATCCAGGACCAACAAGTCCAAAGCCCAGGACCAACGAGTCCAACACACCAAATCTCAGACCGATAAGTCCAAAACACCAAACAAGTCAGTCCAAAACACCAAGTCCAGGACCAACAAGTCCAAAGCCCATGACCAACTGTAGATACCCGTATCCGTCGATATTGGAATTTATAGAGAACCCGACAAACGCCCGATGATGATAGGACACATGTATTCTTTAGTTGTCATTGTCATTATTTGGAGCTCGTTTTACGAGGTAGAATGGGCGTCGTCGATGAAGTATTTTATTAATTTAAATGATATTTAAATTAATGTTTTTTTAAAGGGAATTCATTTTATTATTTTAAATGATATTTAATTTAATGTTTTTTAGTGAGTTCATTTTGTTAATTTGAATGATGTTTAAATTATGGTTTTTTAGGTAAATTCAATTTATTTTATTTTATTTTGAATTTATTTTCCCAAGTTTATTTTATTGAAAATAAAATAAATAATTGATTTGAAAAATCATTTTATGAGTATATTTGATTTGAAAAGTCATTTATTTTAATTTATTAATTGATTTGAAAAATCGATTTTAAAAGCGAAGAACTCGTTTTTAACCGTGTGTTTTGAGCTCGATTTTAGCTCGGTTTTTAAGCCCGTTTCCTTTGCGAATTGGCACGAATCTCGAGTACATTAACCCACCTAGACCAATACCCATCAACCCATGTTCGAACCCCCTCACAAGCAGCCCAAATTCTCGTCCCAAACCCCTCACAAGCAGCCCGCAACCCAATCCCGTATGCCCTGTTTTGCAGCTCAATTCGCGAGCCCAAACCCGCTCCAAACACTACCAAGACCCGTACCCATTAACCCTAACCCATACCCTAGTATCCTAACCATATTATCCTAGCTTAATCACCAAGAAAACCCCCAAAACGAACCCTAGAAACCCCCCCAAAAGCTGCTGGACAGCAGCTATGTTCAGCAAGCCCGATTGCCTCTCCCTCTCTTTTAACCTATTTTAACTCCTTATAAATACCACCCCTTCACCATACATTCATTCCTCTAAGTCCTCCATACATCCAAGCATCACATACAAGCTTTAAACCTCAGAAATAAACCCTAAACATCCTTCAAAAACCCTAACCAAAACCGACACACAAACTGAAACTGTTTGTGTGTCTCCTTCGAAAACCCTTTCGTTCCTCCATCAAAACCCCATAAAAATTCGAGTTTCTTGTTCCTAATTAACCACATAACATCCATCTACATATTAGACAAAGAATTACGAGCCAAATTGCCCTTGAGAGTACACGAGATCCCTCGAAAAACAGAGTGAAATAACACTCTGTTTTCGCGGTTTCCTCTTGTCTGTCCAGTTCTGTTTGTGCTCGTTTTTCGTGCCCATTAACCCAAAACGAGCCGGGGTCGCTTTAAGATCCTTGTTCTCCTCTCTTTCTAGTTTCCAAAACATCTTTCGGATCGAATTTTCGTCGTGAAACGAGGGAGATATCACTGTTTTAAAACTGCTGTCCAGAAACTTTCCAAAACGCGTGTTGCTTTGTTACTTCGTCGACGACGGCCTCTCGAGATAAAATCTACCATCGATTACGACCCAAGACGGTGTCAACGATACATGTAGGTTGAGGGTGCATCAAATCCCCTTCTCTTCTCTCTTTTTATTTCGTTTTTTTTGCCTTTTTTTTATTGTCTTTTTTTTGTTTGTTTTTCGTTTTAATTATCGTTTGTTTTAAATTAACTACGAAACTAGTTAGTCCGAGTATGAGTTAAAGTACCACCATGAACACCCGCGTTGACTTGAGATGGGAAAAGAAACCGCTCCTTCTGTCGGTCGTACACCCCCGTCTCATTTACATATCCTCGTGTTCAAGGTAGGGCATAAATAAAACAAGTTATCTAACTTCGATCTTCGCTTTCGACCCTCTTACTGTTTCGGCCAAATCGATGGACCTTAGGACCCGTTGCATGTTAGTTTAACTTCTGATTGTTAACCTATGACATATTTAGATGACTTTAATTTAATTTAATAACCTAATTAGACACGATAGGTGGCTTCGACGTAAGTTATAAAATCAATCGACGATTCTGTAAATAATTGAATGCATCTCTCTCTTTCACCTAATTTCTCGCTAGTATAAGAGTGCGTGATTAGCACCTTCTTATTGACACTCGATGAGTTAAATTAACTAGCGAATTTGACCTAATTAGACCCTTTAGGCCGTGTAGAATGCACCCTCGTGCGACAATCAATCAACATCGTTTCTTTGCTCGTTTTCTAACTTGTTTCCTATCCCTTTTCGCAATCATTCGATCTAACCAATGAACCTAACTTAGGAGCTAGGTTGACCTGGTCTTGGGCCGTGAGTTGGCCGTGTGTCTTGTCTTTCTCGTTTCGTTTTCCGTTCCGTGTTTATCATTTGTTCTTTGTTTGTTTTGTAGCCTGTAATTTATCGTTTGTTATCGAGTTGTATTTTTTCAAGTTAGCTTTCTTTTATTGAGTCAAAACCTTTTCAAAAACCTTGGTCTTGTTTGGTTAGACGGTTGTTCCCCAATGCTTGTAGGAGCGTAGTAAACCGCATGTTGTCTAAAGCAACATGGCCCGGTTTATGCTAATGCATGCTTTGGTGCGTAGCCTTATGTCTAATTCGATGAGATTAAGCGCGAGCACGCATTACGAGGAGTGACCCAAGGACCGTAGGTCATGTGAGCCGTGGGCCACCCTCATGTGCACGGTTTTCAAGGCCCAATGGCCGTGTGTTTTGTGTCGTGTTTTGAGTTGTATGTAGCAATTGTAATTAGATCGAGTTGTAATTTATTTATCGTTGTGTCGGCATGAAATGCCTGGTTTGTAATAGGGTAGATCCCAACGGCTCCCCCATTCCCATCAAGCCTTGTTTGCTTTATTTTGTATGTTGTTAGATCAATCAACCCACATGCTAAATTACAACTTTGACAAAGTTAGTTTAGTTGCATCTAAAACGACATAGAAATTGTTGTCACATGTTAGGGTTAAAACAACGTTTGCATATCATACATCGCAGTAGCTATGACCTTGTTTGAAATCCGACACTTGACTTAGTAGAGGCCGTTATTGACGGGCGGGGTTGGGTGTCCTTATGGGCTTCCCAACACGTACCCTCACCCCTTACTCAAGATCTATGGTTTGTGGATCCGTCTAAATACCATTGGATTACGAGAGTCATTCAAATCGAGTGATATAGGGTATAAGTCTTTATCTTTAATCACTCGTAGTCGATTGGCTTTATGCTTTTCGATGAAAGGTGTAAAGTTGACTTGAACGGTTCCAAGTTCCCCAAAAAACTTGGTGGCGACTCTAATATGTCTTAATTCGATTCGAAAGAACCTCGAGTCGATTATGCCTAGTGTGGATCCCGTGGACGCAGCTTCCCGAGGGCCTTGTCCACGATTTGGCGACTCACTGGGAAAAGAGGACTAGTTACACTTTGTTTCTAGGGTCTTTTCCTCCGAGGTGAAACTTGATAAGAAAGTGTTGGAAAGTAAAACATTACTCATAGTGCTACGATTCATGCATAAACCCTTAAGGACTTTCCCGGCCGTCCCGCGTTTCTTCGTGATGCGTGGGGGGCGACGTCCCACTATGCCAGGAAGCTGCACATTGCTCGCTTCCACTTCGCCTCGCGTGGTTCTTGAGGGTGGGGACGATCTTCTAGGTACTTTACCTTAAGACACCTCGCTCTATTAGACCGCAAAAGGATGGAGGGCATAGACCTTCTTATAGAAGACTTGCCGAGACCTAGAGATGTCTAGGAGCATACATCCTTATAGCATGAGAATGACAATGTGCAATTTGTTTTCCCGAGTCTTTTTCGAAAATTCCCATGTCCTTTTCAAAACCGAACTTTTGAACAACTTACTTTCAAAATAGCATGGTTTTAAAAACGCGGAATGCTGCCCAAATAGGACTAGAATTTTCGGCCCAAAAATGAGCTTTTATAGCCGGCATGCTGCCCATTTCAAATCTCATTTTCAAATCAATCCTTCGTTTTTTCCAAATCCGATCCAAAATGTTTCTCGAACCTCAACCAAGCATGAAATGCGTCGAGTCGTGTCCGGGTCATGGCCGTGTTAGGCCGGGTTTGTTTCAAGAGTCTAGAACACGACCTTGTTGGGTCACCCAAACTCACCTCTTGGGCTTTGAGTCATGTTGGTCGACCTTTTGGTCTAGAATAGTCCACAAAAAACGTCCAAGCTAGGCCTTATGGACGTTTCACTCGAACCCATGGGCTATGTTAGCCCAATCACGGGTTTAGTCACACCAAGTCCAGTTTAGAATCGAGTTATGACAGTTTGAGTCATGTCGTTTTGTCGAGTCTAAAATGAACCGATGTCTAAATCAAACCGTGAGTCGTACCTTTGGTTAGTCAATCTCAAGTCGAGTCTTTGTTCCAGTCAAGTTAGGGTCGTGTCCTTAAGTGTGCAGGGGCTCTTACTTTAAATATTGACTCAGTACGGGGTTTTCTTGTAGAAAGGCCGCCCAAAACCCGACGTCAAGCAATGGAAGATGCTATCAACAAGCTCACGGAGGCCGTGAACCTCATGATGACCCGAATGGATGTGATCGAGTCTAAGTTGGTTGAAGATTCCTCTTCATCTACCCCACCTCTGACTGATTTGGAGAAACGGTTCAAGTTCATCGAGGACCGTTTGAAGCTCTCCCAGGGGAAGAACATCCACTATGAGAATGCTAGGGCCTATGCCCCAGTTCAGGACACGTTGCCCACGAACATGGTACTCACTGACATCCCAAAGTTCAAGGGCACCGAAGATCCAGTCCACCATGTTAAGGCCTATAAAGGGTACTTAGCACCGAAGGGAGTACCTGCTGATATGCTCTCTGAAATTTTTGCCCAATCTCTGGGAGAACACCCGAAGGCGTGGTTCTACAATCTTGACCTTAAGAACTTCCCCACTTTCGAAGGTATTACGGTGGAGTTCTGTAAGCACTATGCTGACAATGTTGAGATTCAAACCAACATAAGAACTTTGGAGGTTATGACACAAAAGGAGAAAGAGGGCTTTACTGAGTTCCTCGCAAGATGGCGCGCTGAAAGCGTGAAGTTGGCTAAGAAGCCTGATGAAGTTGAAATGGTAGATAAATTCGTGAAGAATTTACGACCTGTTTACCGTAATGCTCTGAAATACCAGAATTTTGGTTCTTTCAAAGAATTGATAAGAATCGGGATAAAGGTAGAGGACGATGTCCGAATGGCTGAAGCTGAGAAGCCAAAAGGATACCAAGGGGCCTCGTCATCTAAAGCAAAGGCCCCAACAACGACCCATATTGATGAAGCCATCAATCTCTTAGAAGGGCAATCGAAGAAGTCGCAGCGCCAAACACCTAGGGCATTCACCGATATCGGATGCACTTATACATACGCTCTCCAAAGGCTCATAGCCCAAGGAAAGTCAAGCCTATTGGCCCAACTCCGGACCCTCCCGCCGATCAACAAGGTAAATGGTATAAACCAAATGCCTCCGTGCCTTTCATCGAGGGAAAGGCCATGATACTTGAAAGGTGCTATCGATCAAGCACGAAATCCAAGACATGATTGAGAATGGAACACTCCCAATCCCAACTGTTAAACCCAATAACATCACCAATCCATTTGGCGATCACGCCAACTTTGTTTCTGTCGAAGACAATGTCGATTATTCCCATCTTATCCGCCCATGTCACTTGAAAGGGGTGTTTATCGGGAAAATATTTGTGGATTGCTTTGAATTCTTGCCAAACCCGAAGAATGAAATTCAAGTCGGGAGTCTTGCTCTAGAATGTACTCCTCTCTTTAACGAAGTTAATAAAAGACAATTCGATTCACCAACCTTCATCATTGGCGTAGATCCTCAGAGGACTACCTCGGGATGGAGGAAGACTATCAAAGGGATCAAGGACCAGAGTCGGGCATCTAAGCTGACAGCTGAACAAGAGAAAGCTCAAGACCAGATTTGAAAATTATGAGTCGGGATCTGTTTTCTTATCTTAGTCAAGTCGAGTCTAGGACTTTCTTTTCTTGAAGTTGAGTCGTTTGTTCCGCGATGACCTAGGGTGTGTCCTAGGAATCGTTCTTTCGAGTCTGTTAAGCATGCGTCATTCCAATAAAAGTTGCAGTTCGTTTCCAAATATGTCTTGTTTCCAATCCTCAATCATTCCAAAACATGATAAAACGCACAACACACGCAAAGGAATCCCTGGGGTAGAAATATGTCCAGTTTCAAAATGTAAGGTACACTAGGATCCCGTGTTTGATTCCTTTACCTATTCCATGTCTGGCGGTAGAAAACCTCCATCAGAACCAGTGCTTATCACAAGCCTTTAGATGATTCTATGACAAACCCGGACTAGCTCCTTGTTTCCCCTATCGATGATGGAAGGCAAGCCTTTTCCACATAAAATCATCCCATCTCGAAGAGAGAAGATATCAACCCGTTCTAACAAGGAATTGTTAGTTCCTACCCAAATTAGTTGGCGAAGCCCAGTTTTCAAGGTGTATCCATTTATGACTAAGAGAATGAATAGAAGATCATTTTCCAAGAGAGAAAAAAGATGAAAAAGAATGAAAAAAAAAGAGAAAAATGAAAAAAAAAATGAAAAAAATGAAAAAAAGAAAAAGAAAAATGAAAAAAAGATGAAAGAAAAAGAAAAAAAGAAAAAAGATGTTGAAGTCATTGCGGAATGCTTTTTGGTTGAATGTCGAAGTTACGGAAGCCAGAATTCAAGTCAAGTACCCATAGTTGAGGTTCAATGGGCGAAGCCCAAAAGCGTAAGTAGTAACCTCTTTACCCTCTAAGTCCTTCCTGAGACGGTTACAAGGGGATAGTCAGGAATTTTGAGAATCATTCCGCTTGTGCTGTTGCACCCAGCCTTTAGGGTCCAGATATGGAGATTTGAACCCACATTGTTTTCCAACCCATTTGCACTCGGATTTCATCAAAACAGAGACACCCATTCCAACCACATCAGTAGCCATAGCCCTTGGCCTTAGCACCACAAAACAAACCTTCAGAATGATGGTTAACCATTCCAACTTGTTATTACCAAGCTCCACATCCCAAAGAACCACAACCTTTTGTACCAACCCTAGACACGGGATTTAACGGTACTTTACAGGCTAGAATGGGATATGACATGATACCTTAGGTGAAACCTTCGAGTGTGTACACACAATCAAAATGCCATGTTTATGCACCATGATCGAACTACGTCGGATTTGATTTCGCTCCACGCGAATACGTAGGCAGTCCTTCAGAATAAAGGATTCAATCCACTCATCAACCAAGTTGTCATCTTGTCGGTTTCTTACGGGTCTTAACCAAGTCCAAATGAAGCCACCTTTGTTTGAGTCGGTCTTAGCACTCGATGTAGGCTAGGATAAGGATATAGGTTCAGATGAATATTATCAAGTCTCAGAATGAGCTTTATCTAATGGTTTAGGCAAAGATGCTGAGTCACATAGATGTGGGTTTGTGTTGGGAACAGAAAATATGAAAAACCCGCTGAAAAGAAAGAAGGCGTGGAAGAAAAAATAGTAAAAGCCCGCTGAAAAGAAAGAAGGCGGTGGCAAGAAATGATGAAACTCGCTGAAAAGAAAGGAGGCGAGGAGAAGAGTGACAGAATGTTCCCAACAAAAGTCATGTGTGATGTCTAAGTGTTCTCAGAAAATCAGTCTGTGTTTAGTGTCTAGGCGAAGCTAACGTCGTTGCTCCGTGAGTTTAATCCACCTTGTCAATGTCAAGTGATCTTGATTCCCATGTGACCTTGGGAGCACGCCCATGCCATACGGTATCTCCGTCTCAAGTCCGGTGCCCTTGTGATTCCCATTTGCCATCTTTTGGCGCCAGAACGGCCGATTTACTTTTTCTACCCTCGACAAGTCCATATTTGAATTAAAGCCCGTGCACACTTACGGTTTTATTTTCTTTTTTTGTTTTGCGGTAGCGGGCTACGCCCACGTTGTTTACCGGTCGTATAGAATGTCTGAGTCGCATCTCATGCTCACCCATCAAGGTTCGATTTCAAAATTCCAAAATTTCAAAATTTCAAAAACTTTTTGGGTCGACGACCCAGCATCCAAGTGATTCATTTCAAATTCAAAATTTGGGTCGATGACCCAGTCTTTCAAATTCAATTTTCGGGTCGATGACCCAATCATTCAAAATTTTCAAATTCAATTTTCGGGTCGATGGCCCAATTATTCAAAATTATCAAATTCAACTTTCGGGTCGATGACCCAGTACTTCAAAATGATCCAATTTCAAGATCGATGATCCAAATGTGCTCATGCGATGATTATTGCTAGTACGTTTTTGTGTTTCAAATATAGCAGGATATGCTCCAACTGGGGGCTCTAAAGTCTCCGACTTTAGAGCCATAGCAAGCTGGGGGCTCTGAAGCCGTTGGCTTCAGAGACCATTATCAAGATGTAGAGGATGATATCCACCAAGAATTCAATTCAATACAAGAGTATGAAATGGAAGAATTCCGTAGCTGAAAGCAAATGATGAAAGCGACGGTAACCTCCTCGGAAAGTCCCGTCCCATTTTGACAAGCGCCAGCAGATGATAAATTTTGGGCAAATGTCAGAAGATGATGAATTTTGGACATACGCCAGCAGATGATAAACTTTGGGCATGTGTCAGCAGTGGCCGAACTACGACGCGGGTTTGATATCGTCAGAAACGGATACGTAGGCGCCTAAGGATAAGGCTCAACCCACCATTTATGCAATTTATGGGTCGACGACCAATGGCGATGATATTTCGACGCAACAGAAGGAAGAGTTAATCCCCGACGAAGTTTCAGGTATGATCTCTTCTTATGGCTGGCGAGCTTATATACGCAAGTCTAATGGACTATAAACGACCCGTTAATCCTCGGTCGAAAGGGACCTGGGGTATACTTTGACTTTCGCCTTGTCCAAGCCTCAGTCAAAGTGGGGGCTCTGTAGATACCCGTATCCGTCGATATTGGAATTTATAGAGAACCCGACAAACGCCCGATGATGATAGGACACATGTATTCTTTAGTTGTCATTGTCATTATTTGGAGCTCGTTTTACGAGGTAGAATGGGCGTCGTCGATGAAGTATTTTATTAATTTAAATGATATTTAAATTAATGTTTTTTTAAAGGGAATTCATTTTATTATTTTAAATGATATTTAATTTAATGTTTTTTAGTGAGTTCATTTTGTTAATTTGAATGATGTTTAAATTATGGTTTTTTAGGTAAATTCAATTTATTTTATTTTATTTTGAATTTATTTTTCCAAGTTTATTTTATTGAAAATAAAATAAATAATTGATTTGAAAAATCATTTTATGAGTATATTTGATTTGAAAAGTCATTTATTTTAATTTATTAATTGATTTGAAAAATCGATTTTAAAAGCGAAGAACTCGTTTTTAACCGTGTGTTTTGAGCTCGATTTTAGCTCGGTTTTTAAGCCCGTTTCCTTTGCGAATTGGCACGAATCTCGAGTACATTAACCCACCTAGACCAATACCCATCAACCCATGTTCGAACCCCCTCACAAGCAGCCCAAATTCTCGTCCCAAACCCCTCACAAGCAGCCCGCAACCCAATCCCGTATGCCCTGTTTTGCAGCTCAATTCGCGAGCCCAAACCCGCTCCAAACACTACCAAGACCCGTACCCATTAACCCTAACCCATACCCTAGTATCCTACCCATATTATCCTAGCTTAATCACCAAGAAAACCCCAAAACGAACCCTAGAAACCCCCCCAAAAGCTGCTGGACAGCAGCTATGTTCAGCAAGCCCGATTGCCTCTCCCTCTCTTTTAACCTATTTTAACTCCTTATAAATACCACCCCTTCACCATACATTCATTCCTCTAAGTCCTCCATACATCCAAGCATCACATACAAGCTTTAAACCTCAGAAATAAACCCTAAACATCCTTCAAAAACCCTAACCAAAACCGACACACAAACTGAAACTGTTTGTGTGTCTCCTTCGAAAACCCTTTCGTTCCTCCATCAAAACCCCATAAAAATTCGAGTTTCTTGTTCCTAATTAACCACATAACATCCATCTACATATTAGACAAAGAATTACGAGCCAAATTGCCCTTGAGAGTACACGAGATCCCTCGAAAAACAGAGTGAAATAACACTCTGTTTTCGCGGTTTCCTCTTGTCTGTCCAGTTCTGTTTGTGCTCGTTTTTCGTGCCCATTAACCCAAAACGAGCCGGGGTCGCTTTAAGATCCTTGTTCTCCTCTCTTTCTAGTTTCCAAAACATCTTTCGGATCGAATTTTCGTCGTGAAACGAGGGAGATATCACTGTTTTAAAACTGCTGTCCAGAAACTTTCCAAAACGCGTGTTGCTTTGTTACTTCGTCGACGACGGCCTCTCGAGATAAAATCTACCATCGATTACGACCTAAGACGGTGTCAACGATACATGTAGGTTGAGGGTGCATCAAATCCCCTTCTTCTTCTCTTTTTTATTTCGTTTTTATGCCTTTTTTATTGTCTTTTTTTTGTTTGTTTTTCGTTTTAATTATCGTTTGTTTTAAATTAACTACGAAACTAGTTAGTCCGAGTATGAGTTAAAGTACCACCATGAACACCCGCGTTGACTTGAGATGGGAAAAGAAACCGCTCCTTCTGTCGGTCGTACACCCCCGTCTCATTTACATATCCTCGTGTTCAAGGTAGGGCATAAATAAAACAAGTTATCAAACTTCGATCTTCGCTTTCGACCCTCTTACTGTTTCGGCCAAATCGATGGACCTTAGGACCCGTTGCATGTTAGTTTAACTTCTGATTGTTAACCTATGACATATTTAGATGACTTTAATTTAATTTAATAACCTAATTAGACACGATAGGTGGCTTCGACGTAAGTTATAAAATCAATCGACGATTCTCCGTAAATAATTGAATGCATCTCTCTTTTCACCTAATTTCTCGCTAGTATAAGAGTGCGTGATTAGCACCTTCTTATTGACACTCGATGAGTTAAATTAACTAGCGAATTTGACCTAATTAGACCCTTTAGGCCGTGTAGAATGCACCCTCGTGCGACAATCAATCAACATCGTTTCTTTGCTCGTTTTCTAACTTGTTTCCTATCCCTTTTCGCAATCATTCGATCTAACCAATGAACCTAACTTAGGAGCTAGGTTGACCTGGTCTTGGGCCGTGAGTTGGCCGTGTGTCTTGTCTTTCTCGTTTCGTTTTCCGTTCCGTGTTTATCATTTGTTCTTTGTTTGTTTTGTAGCCTGTAATTTATCGTTTGTTATCGAGTTGTATTTTTTCAAGTTAGCTTTCTTTTATTGAGTCAAAACCTTTTCAAAAACCTTGGTCTTGTTTGGTTAGACGGTTGTTCCCCAATGCTTGTAGGAGCGTAGTAAACCGCATGTTGTCTAAAGCAACATGGCCCGGTTTATGCTAATGCATGCTTTGGTGCGTAGCCTTATGTCTAATTCGATGAGATTAAGCGCGAGCACGCATTACGAGGAGTGACCCAAGGACCGTAGGTCATGTGAGCCGTGGGCCACCCTCATGTGCACGGTTTTCAAGGCCCAATGGCCGTGTGTTTTGTGTCGTGTTTTGAGTTGTATGTAGCAATTGTAATTAGATCGAGTTGTAATTTATTTATCGTTGTGTCGGCATGAAATGCCTGGTTTGTAATAGGGTAGATCCCAACGGCTCCCCCATTCCCATCAAGCCTTGTTTGCTTTATTTTGTATGTTGTTAGATCAATCAACCCACATGCTAAATTACAACTTTGACAAAGTTAGTTTAGTTGCATCTAAAACGACATAGAAATTGTTGTCACATGTTAGGGTTAAAACAACGTTTGCATATCATACATCGCAGTAGCTATGACCTTGTTTGAAATCCGACACTTGACTTAGTAGAGGCCGTTATTGACGGGCGGGGTTGGGTGTCCTTATGGGCTTCCCAACACGTACCCTCACCCCTTACTCAAGATCTATGGTTTGTGGATCCGTCTAAATACCATTGGATTACGAGAGTCATTCAAATCGAGTGATATAGGGTACAAGTCTTTATCTTTAATCACTCGTAGTCGATTGGCTTTATTCTTTTCGATGAAAGGTGTAAAGTTGACTTGAACGGTTCCAAGTTCCCCAAAAAACTTGGTGGCGACTCTAATATGTCTTAATTCGATTCGAAAGAACCTCGAGTCGATTATGCCTAGTGTGGATCCCGTGGACGCAGTTCCCGAGGGCCTTGTCCACACCAACGTTTCTTCCCTCCAAACTTCGGGATCAACAAGTACAAAACACAAATACCAAAACCTAATGTCAAAGAGCTAAAATAAGAGCTCACGACTCGTCAACTAACAATAAACCCAACACTGCTTCACCCTGAAGTCCTTCTAGAGACTGTTACAGGGAGACCTATCAAGGATCCTGGGGATTCCCCTCAAGATCATAACCAAAACTGCTTCACCCCTAAGTCCTTCCAGAGACTGTTATAAGGAGAACTACCTAGGCTTCTAAGGATTCCCCTCATTCTCATAATATCACACCTTAACCTTTAAGGTCCAGACATGGGAATCTAATCCCACATTATTTACCAACCATTTCGTGCTCAGGCCACATGAAGCCGGAGACCCCATTCCGCACCACATTACAAGCCTTAACCCATCGGCTTAAACACCACAAATACAAACTCCAGATTTTTATCTGTCGAACAAACCTATTATTACCAGGCTCCACATTCCATAATGTCGAAGCCATTTTCACCTTGACCCAGATACGGAGTCTTCAAAAAGGACATCGCTCCCCGGAATAGGACATACCCATTTCATTCTTGGAGTCCACTTTTTAGTGTGCTCGGACAACAAAAAACATTTGTTTTAAAACCATGCCTCTTCGATTCATGGTCAAGAGGGAATTCTCTCCAATCAACCTTTGAGTCACCAAACGAAATTTACCGTCGTGACCCTCAGCTCCAGATTTTTATCTGTCAAACAAACTTATTATTACCAAGCTCCACATCCTATAATGTCGAAGTCATTTTCACCCTGACCCAGATACGTAGTCCTCGAATGCTTTGCTACCGAGAACGGGACATACCTACTCTACTCTTAGGGTCCACTTTTTAGTGTGCTCACATGATAAGGAACATTTTCACAAATTACACCTCTTCGATTCATGATCAAGGAGGAATTATCTCAAATCAATTTCTCGAGTCACCAAACAGAGTTTACCGTCGTAACCCTCACATTTTAAGGTCCTAACAAATCGCTTAGGCACACATTCAGACGAGTCACCAAACGGCTTTTACCATCGTGACCTCCACACTTTAAGGTCCTAACATCTCGCTTAGGCACACACACTCAGAACTACGATCTGGTTTGATTTCACACCACGTGAATACGTAGGCAGTCCTTCAAGGACACTACCATACACCTCAAAATCACTTTAAGGTCCTAACATCTCGCTTAGGCGCACATTCAGAACTACGATCCGGTTTGATTTCGCAAATACGCGAATACGTAGGCAGTCCTATTACAAGCTATGGGCACAACCACACCCCCACACACATTCAGTTTTCAAACCTTCAATTTGCAACCTATTGTACACACAACTCAGAACTACGATCCGGTTTGATTTCGCAAACACGCGAATACGTAGGCAGTCCTATTACAAGGGCACAACCGCATACTCCTTTCACAACCCTTTCCAATTTTCAATCCTCAATAACCAGCTCAGAACTATGATCTGGTTTGATTTCGCAAACACGCGAATACGTAGGCAGCCCTCCAACAAGGGCACAACCGCGCACCCATCTCAGTCTCAACCATGAACATCAATCCTCGAAACCAGCCCACCCAGCTGCAGAAAATTAATCTCATACCTTTTTACTGGGGGCTTCTTCCTTAAGACGATGCCCATTCCTTGTTTGTCAGGTTCCCACCTTCTCACTCTGGGGGCTTCTCTTTCAAGACGCCGCCCGTCCTTTATCCTCAAACATCTTTTGAGTCTCAACTACAGTCCAAAATAAACCACCTTTAGCCTAGTGCTCGGTTCGGATGATGACAAGGTCTTGGTTCCGCTCTCTGAATCATCATACCTTGAGAAGGCACCTCCAACAAGCAAACGGAGGCAAGATGTCTGAAGAAGATAGTCAATTCGTGTTCCCCAGCCGAGCCAACCTTCTACTCCAGGGATTTGATACGCGTTATCACCCTTTCTTGGCTAGGAGTTGCACTTCCATGTGCAAAGTCTGTCAGAGTCACCCCCATGTCGTGTCGATACTGAGTTGTCATCACGTTCACTGATACATGCATTTTGTATAGTCTTTTTAGCCTATTTTAGCACGTATTTCCATGTACTTTTGTACTGTTTATATCGCATTATGCCCCGAATTGGCTACTTTCGTTCGTTTTGTCCACTTTGTAGAAATGAACGCGAAAGTACTGGAATCGTACCATTTTCGTCCTACTTTGCATGCATTTTGAGAAGACATGATTTTTCAGAGCAGATCTTGCATTGTGATGCGTGAAGGAACGGTCTACGAGGCATTCGATCACGAGTTTGAGCTATTTCGGAGGAAGAATACTCGTTCGACCTGTTTTATTACTCGATCGAGTGGTATCTATGGCTGGAAATGGTCGATCGAGTAGTATATTACTCGATCCAAAAGTGCTGGAATTAGGAGTTACTCGATCGAGTAGATTACTTGGAGAAGTACTCGATCGAGCTGTTTCAGACTGCTCGATCGAGTGGTTTTGTCTTTAATGGGCTTTGATTAGTCCGTGAACTTGTTTTTAGCTTATGGACATAGTAATTTTTCTATTTAAACGCATTATAACTAGGTCATTAACATTCAGTTTTTTATCTGATCATTCATCTTTCACCGTAAACACTACGTTGCTTTCTCTCTTTCACTGTAACTTTTGCTTTCGGATTTTCTCGCTCGGATTTAGTTGTTCTTTACGCCGGATTCTTGAGATTGTAATCCCTTACTCTCTTTTAATCTTAATTCTTCATTTTGTTTACTTTAATTACTTGTTTTATTCTCTTTAATTTATGCCCTAATTCTTTTATGCAATTTAATTATTATTTAATTATGTTTAATGTTAGTTTCTTCTTTGTTATTAGTTTTGACAATATTAATAGCATGAGTAGCTAATCTGTTTCATGTTAGGATTAGGGGATTTACGGTAGAAATGTGACGATGTAGTAAATAGGTTAGATGAATTAATTGTGAGACAATGTCCCCATAGCAATGTAACTGTATTTACCGACTTAGTTGAGTGCACGCTTCTGAGTCACCGTTTTAATCTGGTTAAATTTAATCCTGGATCGGAAGATTGGACTAAATAGGCCTGCTATGAACAGTAGACTACCCTGACGAGGATGAGAAGTTATGTTAGTGGGAATCTAGGGTAGAAAGTGGATCGGAAGGACCTTTCCATGTCCGTCTCACAATAATTTATCTAAGTTGTTTACATTTGAGTCACTGGACTACCGTAGTGAACCGAAATCCTGACATGTCCCCTCTCTATTGATAGTTTATTCTCATTTTCTGTCCTTATTGCTCTTTCCTTGCTTCTCTTCCTTTAAATCTTTTAGTTTAGAAAACCAATTACAACCCCCCCCCCCCCATTTGTGATCAAATAGACGGACTCTTACAGATATCTTGCCTCCCTGAGGAGATTGACCTGACTTCCCTAGCTATATAGTTAGTTATGTTTAATAGGTATACGACAGCCCTGTCAAATTTTGGAGCCGTTGCCGGGGAGGCATTTGCCCTATCTATCTTTGTTTCGTTTATTTTATCCGTCTCAGAGAATTTTTATTCCTTGAGACAATTCTTATTCATTTTCTTTCAGTGTTGTGTATGCCCATGTCAAACAGGTTGGAGTTAGTTTCAGCTGATTTTGAGCCAGAGAGATTGTTCAGGCATAGACTCCGTCTACAAAGAGAATCACGAAAGGAAGACTTGAGTACCTTCGAACCAGAGCTTCAGCATTTCCTATTCACAGAAAATCCGTATTTTGAAGAAGATACTTTCAGTTCTGTAAACCAACCAGTAAAGATGCCGAATATTGCAAGTCATTCGGAGCCTAAAGCATCATCTATTCCTAAAGGTTTCAATCTCCAGACTGAGGATGGGAACACTTTTGACATCCGTCCGTCCTATATCAATCTGGTGGAGAGAAATCTCTTTAGAGGTGTGGCAGGTGAAGACCCGAGGAAGCATATGGAGGTCTTTACGGACTATTGTTCTACTATCCCCGCCACAAAAAAGGTAACTCAAGACAAGATTAAGGAGGTGTTGTTTCCTTTTTCTTCGTCTGACTCAGCAGGGAGTGGCTGACTGATTTGGACCGCACGGCCGCAGGGGTTACAGACTGGGAGACCCTTGCTCTTGCTTTTTATAAGAGATATTTCCCTCCGCAGCACACTAATCAGCTGAGGGCAAAAATCACTAGTTTCAAGCAGGCACCTGATGAAACTTTCTATGAAGCATGGTGCCATTTCAAGAGGTTGGTGAGGTCTCTTCCTCACCATGGTTTTGATCCGTGGTTTCGTCCAATCGCTTCTACAATGGGTCAGACGTTGATCACAAAGCCATACTTGATGCATCATCCAACGGAAGATTCCAAAAGAACACTGACGATGATAAGGGACGGGCCCTTATTGAAGAGATGGCGACCCACTGTGCTGAGTATGGGAACTCTAGGGATGGTATTAGAACGGTTCATGCAGTCGATAAGCAAGTTGTGGCTCAGCTGGAAGCCATGAATGCTCGTTTTGATAAATTGGAGTTGCATTCTTCTGGAGAGCCTAAGACGGTCCATTTGCTTACTAGAGGGGAGACCATCACATATGAGAGGTGTGGGAGCAATGACGGTCACACTGCTGTTGGCTGTCTTACAGAGAAGGAACAGGTCCTTGCTTTTCAACAATACAGGCAAGGAGGGGGTTCCTATTATAATAACCAAGGGGCAGTCCATCCCAATTTGAGGTGGACAAGTCAAAATGTGCTCAATCCTACCCCTCCTCCTCCGCAGCAGCAGCAACCATATGTCCCTCCTCATAAGGCTCAACAAGGCTTTCAGAAGCCTCATTCCTTTCCTACACCTAATCAAGGTGCATCATCTTCTGGTGGGGTAAGTGAGATAGGTGAGTTGAAGACGATGTTGCAATATTTGACAAAGCAGTGGCAGCTAAGTGACCAACAAAAAGATGCATCTATCAAGTCACTTGAAACTCAAGTTGCCCAGTTAGCCGCAAACCAGTCCACAAGGAAACCGGGACATTTACCGTCACAAGCCGATAAGAATCCATATGAGACGGTGAATTTAATCAACTTGAGGAGCGGTCGTTCAAATGAGGGACCAAGATTGTTGAAATCAGACCCGAAGGAGGTAACTACTGCTGATGAACAGTATTCTGTTGAAGAAAAAGAGCTGACGACAAAGAAAGTACTCGATCGACTAATTTCTGGGGGTCGATCGAGTAAAAATGCTGAAGAAAGGACTCGATCGAGTGGAATTTCTGCTGGATCGAGTGAACAGGAAAAAGAAGAGCTCGATCGAGTAAATAAAACTGCGCGATCGAATGATTTTGTTGAAGATTCTACTCGATCGAGTGATATATTTGCTCGATCGAGTGCTGCAGACAAAGAAGACCTTGATCGAGAGCCTGTTAATGCTCGATCGAGTGAAACATCGCTTGAAAGACCTCGTTCGAGAGGAAAGAAGTCTCGTTCGAAGGATTTAGAGCTTGATCCGGCTGATACGTTGGAAGAGAGGAACAAAGGGCTCGAGATACCCATCACGGTGCCCTTCCCGAGGCGTTTGCAGAGTACTAAGGCTAATCAACAATTCGGCAAATTTGCCGAACTCCTGAAAAGCTTGCAAGTCACTGTGCCATTCGCCGAATTGCTGACACAGGTAT
Organism: Silene latifolia; assembly: GCF_048544455.1. NCBI lineage: Eukaryota > Viridiplantae > Streptophyta > Magnoliopsida > Caryophyllales > Caryophyllaceae > Silene > Silene latifolia. Next base: position 48,993,997 of record NC_133528.1, on the reverse strand, counting down.
CCTCTTACCTTAAATTTATGAAAGAAATTCTATCACGTAAGAGGCACATTAATGACCATGAGACGGTAGCTTTGACTGAGGTAGGGACGACCCTAGTTCAGAATAAGTTACTGCCCAAACAGTCAGACTCGGAGAGTTTTTCGATTCCGTGTCACATTGGTACCCACTAATTGATAACGCGTTATGCGATCTTGGCGCTAGCGTGAGTGTCTTACCGCTGTCTCTGGCTAAGAGACTTGGTTTGACCAAGTTTAATTGTACAAATATGACTGTTCAGATGGCCGACCGTAGTAAATCACGGCCACTAGGTGTCATAGAAGACATAACTGTTAAGATCGGGAGGTTCTTTATTCCCGTTGACTTCGTTGTACTTGACATCCTCGAATATACCCATACCCCTATTATATTAGGGAGACCATTTTTATTTACTGCCCGTGCAGTGATAGACGTCGGGGGCAAGACATTGACTTTCCAGGTTGGGGACGAGGAATTGATATTCCATCAGTCTAAGTCCCGAAGGGCTCCCATGCAAGCTCAGCCTTGCAATGCCCTCTCTTCTACTGACCCTCCTATTGACACTCCAAATGAAGATTCGGAACATTGTGCTGCTATCGTGACCCCTCCGCCTCAGATTGAGAGCAAAAAGGAGGAGAGTTCGTCTGTTTTCCTTGCTGCAGGTACAGATGAAAATATTGAAGGAGCTGTCAATGACTATTGTGCAATAAATGTCAGTCAAAGTGGGAGCGATGATGTTAAAGCTGGTGAGAAAGGAGTAAGGACGAGAAAAGTTCGCGCGTATGTGGACGTCAACTATTCTCCTCCTAACGATTCAAGTTCAAGCTCATGGAAATTGAAGAGGACGATCAATGTTGCTGAGGTGACTTCCTCCAGTCAGAAGCCCTCCGAGGGGCTATTTAATTGCTTCGAGAAGTGAGCGGGGAAATGCCACGTGTAAAAAATTGTAAAAACAATTTTTAATTTCTTTTGGATTTGTTTATTGCTTTTAATTAGGACAATTAGAGTTTAGACATTTTTAGCATAGATTAGAAGACTATAGACTATTACTTTTTATATTAGGTATTTTGGGATATTTGTGCGAATGTTTTTATGCAGGTTTGGGGAGTTATACGCAAATTCAAAAGCTTACACGAGGAAAAGAGCTCGATCAAGTACTTTTTGTACTCGATCGAGTGAATTTTGTTCGATCGAATGGTTTCCTATTGCTCGATCGACAAAAGCAAAAACGGGGAGTTAATCGATCGAGTAACTTTTTACTCGATCGAGTGGATGCATACAAGAAGTTCTCGATCGAGTAGTTTTAAACCACTCGATCGAGTGATTTTGCAAAGGACACGCAGGGAGTCTCTTTAACTTCCTTCTTTTCTTTATTACTTCATTTCTTCTTTCATTATTTCGTCCTACCCCCATTATTTGCGATCAAAAAACCCCCAAATCCTCCATTTTTCTTGCCCATTTACCAAATCCACCACCTACATTTTGTTCCTTGCTAATTAATCGTCATTTGCCCTCTATTTCCCCTTTGATTCTCGTTGTTTTACACGGTCAATTAGAGGTTTTAGGGTTTTGTGGTTTTTCGGTCAAAAATCGCCCAATTTGCTTGTTGATTGTCAATTAATTGCTATTTGTAGTTTCCTCATCATCAAGTAAGTAATTCCAATACTTCTTTGCACTTTAATTTCATTAATTTTGTTTTTTATGAAGTGAATTAGGAATTAGGGTTTCGAAATTCCTTATTGGGTCGAATTTCTCGACTATATTTGTAATTCTTTGCCCAATTTGTCTTACTTGATGATTAATTCCCCTACCTCATTGATATTTACATGTTTAATTCGAATTTTTGTGAGAAATTTGTGACTAGGGCTCTTGTTAGTCGAATTTTTCGACCAAAATGTGGGTCTCTCATGACTGTTTTGCTGCCATTGATGCCTGTTACCCGCACCCTATCACTGTTTACTTGTCTTATTCGAATTATTTGAGGAGAATTGTGGGAATTAGGGCTGCCAGTCGAAAATTTCGACTGTTTAGGGAAATTTTCATGCTGATTTCATGCTGTTTTCATGCTGTTTTCTTATCAAATTTCCCCTGCCCTATTTGTTTAGGATGGATTCTAGCTCTGTGCCTTCCACTAGCCCAACTGTCAGTCCGTCCTTGCCTGAGACGGTGGTCCCTGCTGTCACCACCACCTCCGTACCTGCTAGTACCGCAGCCAGTGGCTCTGTTTTCCTTGTTTCCGCTGCCGGTACTGTTTTTACACCTGCTAGCACTGCTGCTAGCTCCGTTTCAGCCACAACTGCTAGCCTTTCTTCCTCATTGGCAGTCTCTGTTGCATCTACTGTTGCAGCTACAACTTCTACCTTAGCCACAGTGAGCACCCCTGTGGCGGACTCACCTGCAGTCACAGCTGCCTTCAGAGCGGGCCTAGTTCCTCGTACCGTCACTGGACGGTCTTCTACCTCAGGTTCTAGAGGCCGTGGTCGTGGTCGTGCTACACCTGCTGCTGGTCGTGTTACGATTCGAGTGGACGAGACCCTCGACTCCCACCCTAAGTACCAGTAGGTAACTTTTGTTAATGGTGTACATCGCACTAGATTTTGTAACTTAGTTTAGTGTTACTTTCTCCCTACGCGCTTTCTTTGCTGTATGTCACTTCAGAGGCTCGGCTTCTATGAGCCAGTCTGTGAGCTTCTACGGGGCACGGGGATGACCGAACTTATTACCATGAGTGGCCACACCTTTAGGGAGCTGAGCCTTGAGTTCTTCAGCTCCTTTATCTTCTCCTCCGGGGCACACGATGCTGTCCCCACTAGTCTTTCTGTGTCCCTCCGGTTGTATAAACGGACCTTTTCTATGACACTTAAGGAGTTTGGTACCTGACTCGGCCTTTCCTTTATGGGTGCCACTGTTGCCCCTAGGAAGGTCATTAGTCTGCTTTGGCGGGCTTTGGCACAGACTCCTTTTCACGAGCGAAAGATCGCCCAGGTCCATCTTTCCCCCGCCCGTTACTTCCTCAGACTGATGGGAAGTACTATTTTTGGCCGAAAGGAGCTAAACAACATCAACAACAACGAGCTTTCTATCTTAGGCGGTTACCTGAACATCGACGGCGAGGGTCCCTTTACCCTCAACATCGCTTATTTGACCGCCAAGTACTTCCAGGCTCAGGGAGAGAAGCTCATGGGCACTATCGTCTGCGATGGCATAACCACCTTTTTTGCCCGTTCTCTCCTCCCCGTCTTGTCTCGTGACTTACCTTATATAGACGGTGATAGGTATCTGAGCCTAGCTGCCATGCACTCTCACACTTGGCTGACCATAGACTACCGGACATGGAAGATAGATGGTTCCCTGTCCGTGGACCTACTTTGCACCACGCTCCCCCGTCTAGCCCCTTTGCCTACTGTTGCACGGGGCGCCCGACCACCACCTATACCCGAGTAGTGCCTCCAGATCCGCCCACCTACTACATTACCCGCCGCTAAGAAGCGGCATAGACTTGACACCGGAGAGGGATCCGCACTTTCCACGGGTGGCCAGACTTCCACGGCCACACCTACCCCGATCCCTACTCCTACTCCTACTCCCGCGCCTGCTGACCGGACACAGACACAACCGGTCCTACCGGCTAATTTTGTACCTCCTCCACCCTTTGAGGCGTCCTCGGTCATGGACCAAGGGCGTCGTGACGGTTTGTTGATCGAGATTGCAGAGAGACAGGCTCGTATGGAGCGGGACATAGCTTTCACTTTGTTCCCTCTATACGAGTATCACATGAGGGGACACCGTCCAATCCTAGAGGGTTGGCCGCACCCTTCCTTTTACCGGTACCCAGCTGAGGGGTACCCGGAGCCTGCTAGTGAGGAGGAGGAGGATGAGGACCCGGCGGCGGCAGCGGAGAGAGCTCGAGCTGAGCAGAGGAGGATGAGAGAGCAAGAGGTGGACCCAGACTACACTGTGAAGGTGGAGGACGTGACGGAGGAGGCTGACAAGTAGCTGCTGGTCTACTCACTTCCTCAGTTTTCAGGCTAGTTTGGGGAAGTTTCGGTTTTGTATGTTTATTCTCGCTCTTTTATTTATTTTGTCTCCTTTTTATTTTATTGTTTTTTTATTCTTTATTGGTTGTATATTCCGTCCCCCTGTATATATCAGTTGGTGTATGCTGGAGGACAACGAGGGCGTTGTCCGATTTGGTTTGGGGAGGATATTGCATCCTTTTGAGTCTACGTTTGCATTTGTTTTGCATTTATGTTTCTATTTTTCAGCTTGCATTTGTTTTTATTTATTTCTTTAAAATTCAAAAAAATCCAAAAAAAATAAAAATTTTCAATAAATTCAAAAAATATTCACGATTACTTTTCCATATAGGTTGAGTCGGAACGGTTGATTTTCGTGATGATATTGCACTATAACTTGTCATTTTATTTGAGCCTTGCACTTCTATTGATAGTTATTAGCTTTGTCATACGCATAGTTGTAGATACCTCATTTCTGCACCTCCCGCAAACCACCCGGTGATGATTGGGCCGCATGTTTGGTACGCGGAACGATTTATGACAGTTCGTAAGTTTATAATCAAGTGATTGCTCAAACACTGATGTCTACCTCTTAGTTGTCATCTACGTGCCGATACGGTCATTTTGACAGTAATTAGAGTACATTTGGAGTCCGGGCCTAAAACCGTCTTCATTTTCTGATAACCATTAAATCCTGAGTCAGAATGTTCTGGAATGTTCCGGATATTTCTATTCCATATTTTATAAATCTTTCACAATCTTTAATCTTTGGTAAACAATTTCCCGTAATATTCATACAAAATATTAAGGAAAATATGATTATCCCGTCATTCCATAAACCAAACGCGGAAATCTTTCTTCCGCAGAAGTAAACCACCTGGGAACAGACGGAGCAGGTGCTGCGCCTCTTCCAAGAGACGCAGTGACTGCTGCGCCTCTTCCCAGGTCCTTTTCTGCGTGTTTTTCGATCTTTTTCATATCTTTTCGAGATTCACTTCCAAAGTCTCTCCGAAAACCCTATTTCTTCACGTGATTAGTATAAATAGGAGCCTTCGCTCCTCATATTTCTCACGCGAGTGTCCGCCCTTCTCTTCTCCCTTTGCATTCTAGACCACGTTCTTACTTTTTGGCGTCTACGTGCTTGAACATTCGACCACGTAAGCTCGGATCCTTCTGAGTACCAGCCTCGTTTTGCATGACCGACCAATTTGTCCAACTCCACAATCAATGAACTTAATTAATCTTGTTCGTTTTCCTCCTACGAGGGCACTTTCATTACATTCGAGTCGAGCATCACTAATCGATAACTTAGTTCATCTTGTTTCGTCAAATATGTAAGTCTGAGGGTGTAAATCCTTCTTTATTTATTGTTCTTTACTTTTTGTATCACTAATGTAAGGTTTATGTCGAAAATACTTATTAAAACTGATTTATAAAACCTCGTTTAAATCCCTTTTTATGGATTACCAGAAGACAAACCGTCGAGAAAGGACGCAGCAACTGCTGCGCCTCTTCGAAGGAGCGCAGTACCTGCTACGCCTCTTCGTGAGGCTGCCGCAGTTTCTGCTTCCTTTCTTCTTCCTTCGTCCTCTTTATTCGTTTTCGTTTGTTTTCTTTAATTCTTTGGTACAATAACATAATCATCTCACATGTATATTATTTATCATTCATTAACGCATATAGTTCATCATTAAATCCGACTTAAATCCCTTATAATCGAATATTTGCGGGTTTTCGTCATTAAAATCAAATCCGGGTTGTAGAAATTCAATTCTTTCATATTGAGTTTCTGGAATTCGATCTTTGATATATTTCCATCTGTCTATTGTCATATTTATCGCATGTTCGTCATTAATTTGTCATGTTCAACCTATTTAGTTCACCTATGTCATTAATCAATCTTTCATTCATGTAAATAATCCATCTTAATTCCGTCTCATCCATGTTTTATTGCTTTTATGACTCATTCATATGTAATTAATGAATTAAATCACTTCCATCCGAGTCGAATATCGTAATTAATCCTTAAAATCAACAATTAAAATTAACGATTTGCAGTTCCGGCTGTGTTCCGGCTTCACAGCCAGAACTCACCCTTGGAACAGACGCAACAATTGCTGCGCCTCTTCCAAAGGGCGCAGTCCTGCTGCTCCTGTTCCAGGTTGATTTCTGTCTCTGAACTTCCGTTCTGCTTTGACCTAGTTTAATTAGCTTACGTATAATTAACTATTAACCGTATTATCGCCTAATAATCTGTTCGTTAATTCATTCTTTTATTCTTTTTCTCAAATTATCCGTTTTAGAGGTATTTCCGACATAAATCGCTAAACCCATTGTAATTATAATAATTTTATTTTATTGTATTTATCATTGTTTTTTTGTTTCATTTGTATGTTTTCATATGTAATTGAACATAAATTCCTACTTTGACTAAATTGTTTGCTAATTAATTGTTCACCGACTTAGTTAATCTTAACATGCTAGGATTAAAACTTGGATGTTGCATTGCATGCATATAATCGACGATATATCAAGTATAGACGATTTTCCCTAATCATTAGTAGAGGCCGCTATCGAGGCGGGCGGGATTAGGTGTTCGATCAAAAGATCTTCCTAATACGTACCCTCACCTCTTACTCCAGATCTCTGTGAACATCCGTGTTCATTGGCATCCACGAGAGTCATTCTAGACATAGAATGCTAAGGGTAACGAGTGCTTAGTGTTCATGTCACTACTTTGTGTCTTGACATGACACGAGGTATTCGAACGATTCCAATTTCCCATAAAAATTGGTGGCGACTCCACAAATGCAAACGCTTGTTTCCCAAGCGCCCCCGTGGCCCATTGTCCACAGTTTGGAGACTCCGCTGGGGATAATACACTTACGTGTAGCCAAAAGGGTGAAACTTGAACAAGGTTAGGGAATAGTTTGTACAAGACAATTGTCGGTTTTCATAACTCGGTCTTCCTAGATCGTTTCATTCGGCCTTCCTAAGCCCAACCCAATACATTCGACCAATCGTCCCGTCTAAACGGTCCTAATTATTATTTGGGCCTAAGGATGGATAGCGATTGACGTCATCCATACCATGATGCTTACTCTTGTTTGTATCAAGGGCCTTCACTACTTGAGGAAATGGACTAGGAATCGGCCTTACTCTTGTTTGGTACGAGCCTCTCCACAGACTTCGGGTTTGATGGTTCGGTATGGCAACCCACCCTTCAAACCAAAACCTTTTTAAATGCACTCTGCATCCCGTTATAATGCTTGTATAAAGTTTGTATCTTACGTGATCACCATTTCTAAACGAAACCATGACGATTTTTGTAAAATCAAAATCCCTTTTTTTTTAAATAAGAATTTTGAAAAAAAAAAGGCCCATGAATAGCGCAAAACCGGGTCAAAACTCTGTCCATTTGTCAAGTCAAAATTCGGGCCCAAGCCCATTTCAAAATCTCACTTCGAGTCCACTCCTACAACTACACTATAGTTGACTAGGACACACATTTTCAAACTTTGTCATTTCTTCAAAGCTCACTGACACAAGTGGCACACACCCACTTCACGAGTCAAAACATTTCTTTCTTAGTAAGTGTGCTAGAATGGTCGATCGTGTTTTGATTCGTCATCGATCTCTTATCCAGTTTCCAAGATGCCTGAAACAAGTGACGTAAACATCAATCAGCTTCAAGATGGTAATGATCGAATCCTAGCCGCGCTAGCTCAAATCCAAGTTACCCAAGACCAAGTGTATGATCGCCTTGACACCATCGAAGGCCGGATTTATGCTGTAGAAACAAGGATTCCTCCTCGAGAAAGTGAAGTCGTTGATGACTTCGTGAATGACTTTAGGGACGACAGCCCTCCCATGGGTGTGCCCGCTGCTGAAAAAAGACTCCAATACTTAGAGGAGCAATTGATGTATCTTAAAGGGGATGACATTTATAGGGAGAATAATCGCAAGTACGAGGCCGTAAATTCCAAGTTGCCAACCAACTTCAACATGACGGATATCCCTAAATTCAAGGGGCATGAGAACCCTTTGAACCACATCCGTGCCTTTAAGGATTACATGTCTATCAAAGGCATCAAACCCGAGATGTTCTTAAGGGTCTTTCCTTCATCTCTTGACACCATCCCAAAGCAATGGTTCTACTCTCTAGAACACAAGAAGATCGCTACTTGGGAAGATGCCGCGATCGAGTTTGCAAAGCAATATGCGGATAATGCTGAGATCCAAGTTAACATGCGCACTCTAGAGGTTCTTACCCAAACTGACAAAGAAGGTTTCACCGACTTCCTAAGTAGGTGGAGGAAGACTAGTACCCAACTAGTTGAACGCCCGGATAAGGCTACCCTTGTGGAGAAATTCGTGGACAACTTAAAGCCATCTATGCCAACCATTTGAGATACCAAAAGATTAAAACTTTCAAGGACTCAACCGTACTAGGAACGCGAATTGAAGATGACATCCGTAAAGGGCTCTTGTCCAAAATGGTAGGTCCAGGGTATCAAGGCTCAACAAGTCATTCATACGGCTCCACTAGCAAGACCGATGAAGTTAACCTTCTCGAGCCATCCAAGAAGAGTACCCCACCAAGGAAATTCACAAATCTTGGGGACACTTACTCCAACGCTCTAAAGAGGTTAATGAAGCAAGGCAAACTCCAACCCATAGGACCTACTCCCGAACCAGAAAAGAAATCCATGTTCTGGGACGAGAACTCATACTGTGAATACCATAGGGGTAAGGGGCATGACACAGAAAAAAGCTACAAATTGAAGAATGTGCTTCAAGACATGATTGAGGATGGTCGACTTCCAATACCGCCGGGAGGTAAACCCAACAACACTCAGAATCCTCTTGGAATTCTAGTGATCACAAGTGAAGAATCTACCTTAGATTGTTCACATCTCATTTCTCCAGTTGAAGATGAAATCCACGCAATCGAGAACGAAGGGTTCTACTCTACTATCTCCCCTACCATTTCCGACTTCATCACATGGGCAAGGAGTGTGGATAGGCAAGTTTGGGAATCGGAAAATATGGTGACAACTCTACATGACCCTAATGCGACACCTAAAGAACATGTGCCATTAATCTTATCTCAAGATGCTACCATGCAAGAAATATTTACCGTGGTTGATAAACTAGTCGACCAAATCACACAATTAGAAGACGAGTTCATGAGAATTAGAGAACTAGTTACAATCAATGGGATTTGGGCCGATGACGATGAAGACGAGTATCTCATTGAACACTCCCTAGTCAAGGAAATAGTCCAAAATGGTGAAGACCAAGATGTGGACCACCTAACTCGTTCGGGGCGTCCATATCAAAGCACTACTCAAAATGGTCCAACCAACGTTATCACACCAAATGACAATGAAGATGACTCTACTGATCATTTGCTCAAGCAATTACAGAAGACAAAGGCTGATCTTTCAGTCTGGCAACTAGTAGCAAGCTCATTCCCACATCGCCAAGCTTTACTGCAAGCTTTGGCCAAGCTAAATATAGCACATAACTCCACACCCGACGATGTAGTCAACTTGGTCTTCCAAGAATCACCGAAGTTAAGTAATCCTATTATTTTCTAAGACGAAGATTTGCCACCCTTTGGCGCTAGTCACAACTTGGCTCTTTACATCACCGTCATTTGCTTGAAGAAGAATGTGCCAATGACCTTGGTAGATGATGGCTCCGTAGTCAACGTCATACCCCTCAAAACGGCATACAAACTAGGCATAAAAGAGTCGGATTAGACCCCTACCAATCAAGGTGTTCGCGCATATGATGGTACACAACGAAAGGTCATAGGACTCGTTAACCTAACCATAGCCACAAGGCCAATTGAGCGAAAGGTTAACTTCCAAATAGTGGACATTGAAGCTTCCTTCAACATACTTCTAGGAAGACCTTGGATTCATGTTTTCAAAGCAGTAACATCCACTCTTCACCAAAAGATCAAGATCCCACTAAATGACAAAGTGGTGACGATCACTTCGTCACCCATTAAGGCGATAATCGAAAAGAAGTCGAATAATCAAGTCCTTGCGGATCCAGTATATGAACTTGGGGGCTTTCAAAGCATAAGTGTCATAGAAAGTGAATTGGCACCCCTATACTATGATCCCCACTCCAACTTGGTGGTCAACCACATACTCAAATCCCAGGGATACTTACCTGGAATGCCTTTAAACCCTATCCGAAGAAACACCTTCCCACCCTACAAGGAAGGCAACTCAAAAAGAACACCACTTGGACTAGGGTACAAACCCACTAAAGAGGAAGTTCTCGAGATGCTTGCTCAAGTTCAAAACCGTAAGTACATAGGAGTCCAAATGCGACCTTATCTCCCTACCCTAAATAGATACTTTGTTAAGGAAGGAAGTCTAGAACTCTTTCACGGATTTCCCGAACCTTGGCACTATCTCGAAAGGAAGCTAGCCGGAATCGAGATTTTTCACGATTGCTACTTCATTCCTCCAGAAACGGTTCCTACCGTCAAAGCTCGTCAAGCACCTTGCTTAGACGAACAAGCTGTTAGTCTACTATTTGGGGAAGATCGATTTGTTAGAGCCGCGCAGGATGAGATCATTACTATGATACTTCAAGACGACCACTTCAACCCTACCGCGTTAATCACATAAACAAACGCGAATCAGCAGAAAGGATGGAGAAAGTCAATCAAGTGGACCAACAATCAGGGAAGACTCTTCAAGCTCACCACTGGAGAAGGAGAGATGTTCAAGGGAGAACCAGAAGACGATGAATTCGAGTAAGAGTAAGAGTCGGAGTCAGAGTCAAAGTCTAGAGAAGTCGCTAAAGAGTCTCCTCCTGTCGTCATCCCCATTCCCTTTGTTTCTCCTAGCTTAGTCTCAAATAGTAACAGTAGTTCGGGAAATGTCCAAACAACTGTCCCTTTACCGCCACTGACCACATATCAGATGGCTTCTTTGTTTCAACTTTTCTCAAACTTTAATATGAATAAATCAGGTTCTGCTTACTCTTTGTGTTATCTTGAGTGCAATTCTGTTTACGATGATACTGACGATGACCCAAACCCAGACTCAATTGAGATACCTCCCTACGTAGCCAAGGAAATACTACAAGAGGGGGAAGGGGGACCAGTAATAGAGAACACCGAACCCATCAATGTAGGAACCGAACTAGAACCCCAAGAACTTAGGATAGGGACTACCTTGAGCTCCACCGAAAGGGCCAGTTTCATAGACCTCCTAAACGAGTTCAAAGACGTTTTCGCTTGGTCCTACAAAGACATGCCAGGAATCGACAGGGATATCGCTGAACATAGAATCCCAATTAAGCCAGGCTTCAAGCCTGTGAAACAGAAGCTTCGTCGAATGAGAACAGAATGGGCTCTCAAGATTAAGGAAGAAGTCGATAAGCAATTCAAAGCCGGGTTCATCACAGTTTCCGAGTACTCTGACTGGGTAGCCAACATAGTACATGTACCCAAAAAGGATGGGAGAATCCATGTTTATGTTGATTTTAGGGACTTAAACAAAGAAAGTCCTAAAGATGACTTTCCTCTACCACATATTGACATATTGGTGGACAATACCGCAGACCACGCATTACTATTCTTCATGGATGGGTATGCGGGTTATAACCAAATCAAGATGGCCATGGAAGACATGCACAAGACCGCTTTTGTCACTCAATGGGGAACCTATTGCTATACGGTCATGCCGTTTGGGTTAATCAACGCCGGAGCTACATATCAACGCACCGCAACCACACTCCTACATGACATGATGCACAAAGAAGTTGAGGTATACGTAGACGACATGATTGTCAAGTTCAAGGATAGAGAAGGGCATATTGCAAATCTTCGCAAATTTTTCTCAAGGCTACGAAAGTACAACATGAGACTCAATCCTCAGAAGTGCGCATTCGGAGTAACATCTAGCAAACTCCTGGGATATGTTATTAGCCAACAAGGTATAGAAATAGACCCTTCCAAAATCAAGGCTCTGATCGAAATGCCACAACCTCAAACAGAAAAAGAAGTCAGAGGATTCCTGGGGAAAGTGCAATATATAAGTCGATTCATATCGAAACTCACCATGATTTGTGAACCTATCTTCAAGAAGCTAAAGAAAACAGATCACACCATGTGGGATGATGACTGTCAGAAGGCATTTGATCGAATCAAGGAGATATTAGCTAAACCACCAGTGCGCATGCCACCTCAACGAGATCAACCACTTGGTTTATATCTCACAGTAACCGAAACAGCCATGCTAGCTCAAACCGTAGGAAAGGAAGAAAGGGCTATTTACTACCTTAGTAAGAAGTTCCTGAAGGACGAGTGCAAATATTCCCAACTCGAAAAGACATGCCTCGCTCTTGTGTGGGCAACGAAGAAGCTACGTCATTACATGCTTAGCTACTCCGTCAAAATATACTCCAAAATGGATGCAGTCAAATATCTCTTCGAGAAACCCGTCCTCAACGGACGCCTAGCGAGATGGACTTTGATGCTCTTAGAGTTCGACCTCAAATACGTGCCTCTAAAAGTTATAAAAGGGCGCGCCGTTGCCGAATTCTTCGCAGGAAATCCCATCAATGATGCACAAACAATAGATACTTGGTCATTTCCAGACAAGGATATACTCCAAACCGATGTAGACTCCTGGGACCTTTACTTTGATGGAGCATCAAACTTAAGAGGATTTGGAATAAGAGTGTTGCTCATTTCTCCTGAAGGTGAGCATACACCAATATCTGTCAAACTCGACTTCGAGGTGACCAACAATGCTGCAGAATATGAAGCTTGTCTCATTGGACTACAAACGGCAGTGAGCCTAGGCATTAAAAACCTCCGAGTGCATGGGGATTCATCCCTGATCATCAATCAAGTTCCGGGATCTTGGAAAATCCGAAGCGAAAGCTTAGCACCCTATCAAGCCAGGATAGACCAAGTTGCCCAATTCTTTGATCACGTGACCTATCTACACCTACCTCGGGAAGAAAATCAATTTGCAGATGCTCTTGCAAAACTTTCATCTTTGATTAATATGCCATATGACATGGTAGAAATGCCTTTATGTATCGAATGACGGTCAGGGCCGGCTTATGTCCACCAAATCACCGATGAAGAGGAAATCACACAGGAACCCTGGTTCCAAGCAATCCTAAATTTCAAGCTCAACGGTACCTATCCACCAGATATGGACAAAAGGGGACAACGTGCTATACGCCTACTAGCTTCCCAATATGTTCTCATGCAAGGAGAGTTATACAAAAGAACACCTCTTGGTGTAATCCTACGTTGCCTTGATCATTCACAGGCACGGAAAGTGATGGAAGAAGTTCATGATGGGGAATGCGGTCCTCACATGAGTGGGCCCATGATGGCAAAGAAAATCACACGTTTGGGGTATTATTGGACCACAATGGAATCCGATTGCATCAAATATGTAAGACATTGCCACAACTGCCAAATCTTCGGGAATGTACAACATGTCTCTCCTTCATTGCTTTATACAATGACATCTCCTTGGCCATTTTCTGCCTGGGGAATTGATATAATCGGGAAGATAACCCCGGTAACAACAGAGGTCACTATTTCATCCTAGTGGCAATCGACTATTTCACCAAATGGGTAGAAGCGGCTTCCTACACTAGTCTCACGGCTAAAAATGTGGCAAAATTCATACAAAACAACATCATCTGTCGATACGGTTGCCCACATGAGATCATTAGTGATAATGGATCACATTTCCAAGCTGAGACTGAGCAATTGCTAGCCAAGTACAAAATTCGACATCACCACTCTTCGCCATATAGACCACAGACTAATGGCGCGGTAGAGGCGGCAAACAAGAATGTTGTCACAATTCTAAAGAAAATGATCGACAACTATCGAGATTGGCCAAGCAAGATACCCTTTGCTTTGTGGGGATATCGCACATCTGTTAGGACGCCCACTGGGGCCACCCCTTTCTATTTGACCTACGGCATGGAAGCTGTACAACCAGTCGAGTTAGAAATACCATCATTGCGTATCTTACTCGAAAGTCAAATCCCGGAAGCTGATTGGAAGAGGGATAGATATGAAGAACTCATCCTCCTGGATGAACGTAGGCTACGCGCCTTGCATAATGTCCAAACATATCAAGCGCGTATCAAACGAGCCTTTAACAAAAGGGTCAAGCCAAGGAACATCAAGGAAGGAGACTTAGGACTCAAGTCGGTTAGAGCTCTTTTACCTGTCGATCCATGGGGTAAATTCAAACCTAATTGGGCCGGACCATTTCTAGTCAAGTCCATACTTCCAGGGAGTGCGGTTAGGATCACATACCTAGATGGGAATGAATTTGCCAACCCGACAAATCTTGACCAAATAAAACGGTATTATGCCTAGAATAGGAACAAAAACGCGCCTCGCGTAACCTCACGTGTCGCTCTTGTGGCACTAAATAAACGGCCCTTGGCCAAGCTGAAATAAGCTAATGTCACTCTGCTCTTGCATTTTGACAATCTTGTCATCCTTATATCATCAAATATACTAAATTTGCACCTTAAGAGTAAGTAAAAAGCTCATGCTTATTTTCTAAGTTCATTACAAGCTCTTGCTTAGAACAATTATTCTTTTACATTTACTCGAACTACGCGCAAGGGTTTGATTTTATTTTCTTAATGAATACGTAGGCAATCCTTCACAGGATACAACCCGTTAATTTCAAAATGTAAATAGAAGGACATTTGCATTGCATTTGGAGTTTGACAAGAATAATAAATAGAAAGTCACAACGGTTTCATAACCAATTAACCTTTTTTATTTCATTCATTTTCTAATAATAGTAATAATACGTTACATAATAATAATAATAATGCCAAATAAAAATAAAAATAGGCTAGGATTCTAAAAACTCCACCTTCTTATTATAATAATAATAATAATAAATAATAATAAAGACTTGGGTTATTCCTCAATCTTCCCCTTGCCCTTGTCATTTTTGTCATACTTCTTGTCACGACCTCGAGTCGGACGCTCTTGCGCCACTTCAGACCTAATCACCAATGGTCTTTCTCGAGGTCTAGCCTTCCCATTTTTGTCAATCACTTTGTCCATGACAGGAGAGATCTTCGGTTTCTTCGAAGGATGAACAACTCGAAACCCGGCTTCCTCCTCTCCCTCAGTGAGATGCTTCTCTTTCTCCTTTTCCACCTCGTGCACCTTGTAGTCAACAGGCCCGCGCTTCCCCAGTCTCTCGCGCTCCTCCGGAGTAGTAGCCTTCCTCCATCGCAAGTAGGAATCTGACACCCATAAGGCGTTAACAGAAGAGTTCAAGAACCATACGTTTCTTTGAGCCCACTTAATGGCCCACTCCCTTCGGCTCTCAGTAGTAAGCGCTACGGCAGTCTGCGGGACAGTGTCAAGCTTTGGGATGGTCTGCTTTAGTCCAACCTGTCTCATCAGCCTCTCCGGGAAGATGCATACCATGAATTCCAAGCCAGGAATGCACACAGATCGGGTAGGATCCAAGGAAGATGCTCCAGTGACAGATTTGAGGTGCCACCACGGTACAACCCACCTAATCAAGGGGCCATCATCACTCTTCAATTTGTTTTCCCAATAATTGCAAACTTGAGTGAAGTCCACCATGTAAAGCCTGGTCCTCATTGCAATCGAACGAGCATGATAAGAAAGAACATGAATTGGGGGCTCGATCAATCGAAGACGCTCCATAAGCCAAACCTACCAAAAGCGGGTATTAGAGACACAAAAAAAAAGAGAAAAAAATAACGAAAGACGAAAAAAAAAAGAAAAAAAAAACGAAACAAAAAAAAAAGAAAGAGAAAGAAAATGTGTTCTTTTACCTGCAGAATAATGGGACTTCCCAAGTACGGTAGGTCGCGATTGGCTTTCCTATTATACAAGCCCAATAGGATCTCTCCTAAGCATAAACAAGCTGGGGTCCTGCGCAGCTCTATTTGCTCAACTAGGCCCAGGACACGGGGATCACCTCTCAAGTCTTCATCAACATACCCTTGAAGGACATATACATGCAACAAGCAAAACCCGAATGCTCTTCGCCTAGCAACATAAGAAATGGTTGGATCGGCCCTGTTAATGAATCGGTCAATGAAGTCCAACATTCGCACTCCTTTCGAGGTCACTCAACGATCCACCTCAAGTCTTGTCAACCCAAGCAAGTCTCTAAATTTGTTCTTATACCCTTGCGAAGTAGAAGGAATGGAAGGCAAGTGTTCTGGGTCCCACCCACCGATCGCATCAATTTCTTCGGGAAATGGGCAAATATCACCTCCGGGGAACGCAAAAACATGATATTTCGAGTCCCAATAATCAAGACAAGCATCTAAGAATGGTTTGACAACCTTGATAAGCTTCAAACTCAACAATGATCCAGATTATAGGCGCCCATGTCGTGTTTCTCCATATTGGAAAACTCATTGGTCCACCTTTTTAGGCGAATCTCCAAAGTATTCATGATGAGTGCTTATATTGAGAATTTTATATAATAAGACAAAGAAGAGACGGAAGAATTGTGTTGTTAAAACCTCTATCAACGTCTCTATTTATACTAAAATCCGTTTTCCTAAAATCTGCCAGAACAGACACACCTGGGAACAGGCACAGCACCTGCTGCGCCTCTTCAAAGAGACGCAGCTCATGCTGCGCCTCTTTCTCTGCAAGGTTTCTGTGATTTTCCGCGTTGGATCTTTCCTAAATGCCTTGGCAAATAATTTCCTATTCCTACGGGTTATTATTTTGGTAAATACGTGAAAATTGCCATATTTCGTGCTTCCTAAATCCGCGGGCACGCATTTCGAGGCAATATCAGCATTTTCGTCATTTTAGCACACTTGTATATTTTCATTTTAGGAAATAATTTTCATTTTAACATAACTTAATTCAAAACATATAAATATTTCCTTTATATTTATTTCTTCTTTTAATCATTTTCATTTCTAACTTATAGGTTTATATTTTTTCATTTTTTTTGGGGGTAACCCTCTCTACCGCCCGGTCATTTCCGGCAATTGTTTTGCATTTTTGGCACTTTCTTTTGCATTTTTGCACTTTTGAGTCATTCGTTTTGCGCTAATTTAGGCCATGTGCATATACAAACGTGTGTTCTATGTAATTTCTATGTAAATTTCGGCAGCGTGACGACATAAACCGTCATCTACCAAACCTGTTCAAAGCTAACCTGCAGGTACAAGCAACGTAACCCAGCGGCAAAGGCACTCAGGCCATCATATATACAAACCAAAAAAGGGAAATGTACACCAAATTGGGGGCTCGAGCCCCAAGCAAAATCCAAAATGTCCAAAATGTGGGTCCAAAATGTACAAATGTGCAAAACAAACAACAACAAAACAAAACTACTGCCGGTCGCCCTCTAGCTCTACAACTCTCGGCTCGAGAGCAGCAACCTCGGCATCGCGAACCTCAAGCTCCCTCAACAAGTGAGCTGTCTCCTCCCGAGACTGGGCCAACTCTCGCTCTAGCTCACGATCCCCCTGCAAACAACAAAATTGGCTCATGTCAATCATTTCAAGCAATCATAAAATCAAAGTTCAAAAATGAAATAAAGAAAGGTTCATACCTGACGACCTCGACCGCCGACAAGTACCTCGATGGCAGTAGCTCGCAGCCGGTTGGTCACCCTCCATAACGCCACAAACCGAGATGGCGCAACCTGCATTTTCAAAAAAGAAGTTCTCAATAATTGGATAAGTTCAATCAAATGTGTTCTTACACAAAAATCATGCAAATTAGAGGCTCAACCTCCGAATCAGATGCTGCCAGTCGTCCAGGCCAGCATCCGTCACAGCTACGTTAAAGTCACGCAGCTCGGAAATCGTCGTCCTCCCAGTCGCGTCAGTGTACTCGAGGGTCTCGGGGTACACTGGGGGCTCGATGCCCGCCGCCTCAACCTCCTGCAATTCTAAATGTTTCCCATCAATCGATTATCTTTCATTGTGTTCTCAAAATCAACAAAAGTAAAGAAGGGTAGATGCTCACCACCACCGGCCAGTACGCCAACCTCCCGTAGAGGAACGCCGTGTAGTCCTCGCCAGGAAGAAGGAGGGTGTCACCACCAAATCCAGCCAAGTCAGCCTCGCTCTCAGCCTCAGAAGGCTCCCTGAACATCGTCCTAGGAGGATCGATGGGAACCGTCAAAACATCCCGAGAGCACTGACGAGCCAAGCGCTCGCCCAAGTACCACACATGACCCATCGATGTCCTCAACAGTAGCCGGCTCGAGCTCGTAGGTCGAAGGACCTCGGCCACAAAAGGAGGCGCTCCGGCGTACTCCGCCCAAGGCCTGGGCACCCACTGGGGACAAGACAAACAAGGAATCATTCTTATGATCGGTTAAAAGTAATGAAGAAGCAAAACGAATATAAGTGAGATGCTCACACTGTCTAGCTGAAGAGCGTTCACGTCCCGCCGGTAAACACCGTGAGAGGAACGGTTGCTCCTCGTCCGACACATCACCCAATCCCTCACGACGGGATATGCCTTCTCCAGCGGCTCCGTCCTCTTGGGCGAGAGGCTCGGAAAGTAGAAGTACACCAACGCCTGTGAAACAAGATAGTCAATAACGATCTTTCATAATTTGATAAGGAAAAGAAATGATTATTAGTCCAAATGAAGGTTCATACCTCTAGCAGTAGTCCAGGGCCGACAGCACCAGGAGAAGTCCCCTTCTCCATCAACTCTGGACGAACCATGGCCCTCATGAAGCGGATGAGGACCGCAAAACCAGCAGTGACCCAGTCCCAACGTCCTAGGGAGCTCAGGTCAGAAAGGAAGGGAAGAAGCTTCGTCGACAACCTCTCTCCCTTGTCTCCGAGGTAGATCGAAGACAGAAACCACCAAAGCCACAAACGGGCCCTCTGCTCAGCTGTACAGGGAGGAGGAGCCGTCTCTCTCCCGTCAATCACCACCAGCGCCGGGGTCTTCCCCGCAAAGTAGTCTCGGACATAGGAACTAGGCACCAAACCAGGCACTGTAGCAGCCTTCGACGACAAGTTCCAGCCAATCAACCTCATAGCCTCGGCCGAGTCCACCCTCATGGCAGTCTCCGGCCACTCCACCACCGTGGTCCCACACGGTAGACCAGAGATCATGCCGTAGTCCTCCAACGTGACTCCCACCTCGCCAAAAGGCATATGAAAAGTGGAAGTCGTATCCCATAATCGGTCCAAGAAAGCGCGGACCAGGCTGAGGTTAGCCCGCAGCTTCCTCTTCGCGATATCCCTCCAAGCCTGCACTAAGGCACCAAACGCTCCACGCTCGCTCATGGCCCGCTCCTCCGCCGACAGCCTCTCATAGCGCTCCATCGCCGTCTTGTAGCCCGAGAACGACCTGATGTTCCCGGCCTCCTATTGTGATTTGAAACGAAACCTATCTTTATTTTGAATGAAATTGGAAAGGATATGAGCAAATCAAATGAAAGGAGATGAGTGATGAGTAATGAATTCAAAATTACCAAGCTCTTCACCGTCCTGTAGGACAGGTGACCCTCTGCAGCCCAAAGCAAGTGCCTGCTGTTGCAGGTCTCAGCCCACGCGGGTGCTCCCCTCAGCTGACGACTGCCTCGCCCAATGTTGGCACGCCTCGGGGCCTCCTCCTCCTCAACAACCTCCTCCTCCTGGACCTCGTCACCAGCAACCATCACCGCGGCGGTGAAAGCCTCCTCCAAAGCCTCCTCGATAACACGAGAAGGATCAACAGCAGTGTCTATCTCTATGGGAGCTCTCCCAGAAGTAGAAGCCTCATCACCTCCAACGTTAAAGTAAATTTAGGCCGCGTCACGTGACGACAAGCCTTAGTTTAGGGAATTTTCGAGCTTTCGGAATCCCTAAAATCGCTCTTTTCTCGCCATCTTTGGCCGTATTCCAACAAAACCGATCACTCATGTGGTAATTTGGGTCAAGTCAAGCCTAAGTTGAAGCCTAGTCAGGGGTTCGAGTCGAAATTTCGGCAGCATTTCGTTATAACGGCGATTATGCCCTAGTAAAGTGTCCTGAAAAAGCCGTCACAAACCAAAATTCCGAGATGGTAGGAAGTTTACCCATCATCCAAGGATCCCAAAAATCAAGTTTCATCGCAAATGGGCAATCCTAAGGCCATTTTCGAAGCAATTTACGGTTTAGCTGTGAAACCGTCTCAAATTCACTCAAATGCTCAAAACTCAACGAAAATTCGAAATAAATACATGGTTATGATCCTTATATTACCAATTAGCCATTTCTAATATCATTTTTACAAGGCAAATCTATTTGGGGAAAAAGCCCCAAATTTTCGAATTAATTGGGTTGAAAACCCTAATTTTTTCGATCCAAATTAAGCAAAATGTGGATGTTTAAGCAAAGAATGAGACACATACCTCGATTAGTCATGGCGAATGCAAGCTTTTGGATCAAATTTTGGCGGAAATGGTTGAAGTTTGAGAGAGAAATTGATAATTTGTATTTCGAACAAATGAATTAAACCCTCTGTTTATCGCGTTTTTACGCAGAAAAGACACACTCAGGAACAGACGCAGCAGGCGCTGCGCCTATTCCAAGAGACGTAGCTCTTGCTGCGCCTCTTCTTGAGGTTCCCTCCATACGAGTTTTCAAAAATTCGTTATGAGTTCGTTATTTGTGGGCCCATCCTTGGTGCGCCTCTTCCCCGATGCCATTTTATCTTTTTGGCCCGTTTGACGATAATTCTTCGTTCAGACCCGCATTTCTAAGCCAACTACAAACTATTATACGTTATTTATCGTTTCCAAGACCTTGCTTGTCACAACGAGCAGATATTCTCTCACAGGTGTTTTGACACGCCTTTATTAAGTTTCCCCAGCGAGAGTACACGGATAGACTTTCCCTCTCGAGACATGGAGATCAGTTCCCGATTAAGTTCCCCAACGAGAGTTCATGACCGACAGTCACTTCCTCTCGAGACATGGAGATCAACATCGACCCCGAATTCTTCCGAAGTTTGTTTAAGGCTGAACACAAACAAATTTCTCCCAGCGGTTCCAGACTGTGTCCTGCTGTCTTCCCCAAAATCATCGTTTTTTTATTCCTCAGGCGAACCTTCATATCTCTTAGGTAACCCTTTTTTAGGATAAACCCTTCAGATCTTTCAGAAATTTATCGTAAATCCTTCAGACAACCCCTTTGAGTCCTTTGGGGTAACCCTTCCTATAGTCTTTCCTTTAGTGAGAGATAGCCTTCAGAGTTAGCTTTCGGAAGTATTAAGAAGTTTCTTCAGAATCCCTATGACCCCTAATGCCTTCAGACACCAAGTTATCTTCAGATCAAAGAATTTTGCCGAAGCATCTTCAGTCCCATTTGACCCAGGGGTATCTCAGGTATGGTTTCTTCTTATGGCTGGCGAGCCTCCTTACGTAGTCTAATGGACTTTAAACGACCCTCCCCGATAGTCGACAGACTCTAAAATATTCCCGACGACAGGTCCTTGGTTCAGACCCCTTGAGCCGCCTCGCGTCGCTATAGTCGTCAGGTTGTAATCTTCGATTGACCTGATGGCTATACTTTGCCTTTCGCCTTGTCCAAGCCTCAGTCAAAGTGGGGGCTCTGTAGATACCTCATTTATGCACCTCCCGCAAACCACCCGGTGATGATTGGGCCGCATGTTTGGTACGCGGAACGATTTGTGACAGTTCGTAAGTTTATCGTCAAGTGATTTCTCAAACATTAATGTCTACCTCTTAGTTGTCATCTACGTGCCGATACGGTCGTTTTGACAGTAATTAGAGTACATTTGGAGTCCGGGCCTAAAACCGTCTTCATTTTCTGATAACCGTTAAATCCCGTGTCAGAATGTTCTGGAATGTTCCGGATATTTCTATTCCATATTTTATAAATCTTTCACAATCTTTTAATCTTTGGTAAACAATTTCCCGTAATATTCATACAAAATATTAAGGAAAATAAGATTATCCCGTCATTCCATAAACCAAACGCGGAAATCTTTCTTCCGCAGGAGGAAACCACCTGGGAACAGACGCAGCAGGTGTTGCGCCTCTTCCAAGAGACGTAGTGACTGCTGCGCCTCTTCCTAGGTCCTTTTCTGTGTGTTTTTCGTATCTTTTTCATATCTTTTCGAGATTCATTTCCAAAGTCTCTCCGAAAACCCTATTTCTTCACGTGATTAGTATAAATAGGAGCCTTCGCTCCTCATATTTCTCACGCGAGTGTCCGCCCTTCTCTTCTCCCTTTGCATTCTAGACCACGTTCTTACTTTTTGGCGTCTACGTGCTTGAACATTCGACCACGTAAGCTCGGATCCTTCTGAGTACCAGCCTCGTTTTGCATGACCGACCAATTTGACCAACTCCACAATCAATCAACTTAATTAATCTTGTTCGTTTTCCTCCTACGAGTGCACTTTCGTTACATTCGAGTCGAGCATCACTAATCGATAACTTAGTTCATATCGTTTCGTCAAACATGTAAGTCCGAGGGTGTAAATCCTTCTTTATTTATTGTTCTTTACTTTTTGTATCACTAATGTAAGGTTTATGTCGAAAATACTTATTAAAACCGATTTATAAAACCTCGTTTAAAACCCTTTTTACGGATTACCAGAAGACAAACCGTCGAGAAAGGACACAGCAACTGCTGCGCCTCTTCGTGAGGCTGCCGCAGTTCCTGCTTCCTTTCTTCTTCCTTCGTCCTCTTTATTCGTTTTCGTTTGTTTTCTTTAATTCTTTGGTACAATAACATAATCATCTCACATGTATATTATTTATCATTCATTAACGCATATAGTTCATCATTAAATCCGACTTAAATCTCTTATAATCCCATATTTGCGGGTTTTCGTCATTAAAATCAAATCCGGGTTGTAGAAATTCAATTCTTTCATATTGAGTTTCTGGAATTCGATCTTTGATATATTTCCATCTGTCTATTGTCATATTCATCGCATGTTCGTCATTAATTTGTCATGTTCAACCTATTTAGTTCACCTATGTCATTAATCAATCTTTCATTCATGTAAATAATCCATCTTAATTCCGTCTCATCCATGTTTTATTGCTTTTATGACTCATTCATATGTAATTAATGAATTAAATCACTTCTATCCGAGTCGAATATCGTAATTAATCCTTAAAATCAACAATTAAAATTAACGATTTGCAGTTCCGGCTTCACAGCCAGAACTCACCCTTGGAACAGACGTAGCAACTGCTGCGCCTCTTCCAAAGGGCGCAGTTCTGCTGCGCCTGTTCCAGGTTGATTTCTATCTCTGAACTTCCGTTCTGCTTTGACCTAGTTTAATTAGCTTATGTATAATTAACTATTAACCGTATTATTGCCTAATAATCTGTTCGTTAATTCATTCTTTTATTCTTTTTCTCAAATTATCCGTTTTAGAGGTATTTCCGACATAAATCGCTAAACCCATTGTAATTATTGTAATTTTTATTGTAATTTTCTTTTATTGTATTTATCATTGTTTTTTTGTTTCATTTGTATGTTTTCACATGTAATTGAACATAAATTCCTACTTTGACTAAATTGTTTGCTAATTAATTATTCACCGACTTAGTTAATCTTCACATGCTAGGACTAAAACTTGGATGTTGCATTGCATGCATATAATCGACGATATATCAAGTATAGACGATTTTCCCTAATCATTAGTAGAGGCCGCTATCGAGGCGGGCGGGATTAGGTGTTTGATCAAAAGAGCTTCCTAATACGTACCCTTACCCCTTACTCCAGATCTCTGTGAACATCCATGTTCATTGGGCATCCACGAGAGTCATTCTAGACATAGAATGCTAAGAGTAACGAGTGCTTAGTGTTCATGTCACTACTTTGTGTCTTGACATGACACGAGGTATTCGAACGGTTCCAATTTCCCATAAAAATTGGTGGAGACTCCACAAATGCAAACGCTTGTTTCCCAAGCACCCCCGTGGCCCATTGTCCACAATAGTCTACGAGTTTTTGTTCAAATATAGCTGACTGTTTAGACTTGACCTGATAAATCGGCAACCTACTTTACAATTTTTGAGATTTAGAGCCCATAACTGGTGACATTCATTACCAGTTCATTAGGAATTGAGAGTAGTACTCCTTGCATAGCATGTTCATCATTTTTGCTCTTTTATGACATTCAATTTCTTATCAAATGCACACATTCGGGTTTGTGGTTGGTGTCACATGCAGGGAGGTGCTTGCAAATTTTCCCCTTTTCTTATATTTTTCACCCATTTAGCTCCAATTAAGCCAAAACTTGCCTTTTTGACCCATTAGCTACATCCCAAACTGAGCCTGCCTAGTCAAGCTAGTTTAGCATGTCTTTTGTGGTATGATTTTCTGTCTGCAGTTTGGCCCGTATCATTTTGTTTGGAGTTGGTGTAAATAAAGGAAGGAGAAAAGGAAAAAGAGAGAAAGGAGAAACGTGAATAAGGAAGAAAGAATGAAAAAAAAAAAATGAAAAAGAATGTATGATTCACGTGAAATAGAAAAAAGAAGAAAAAGAACTTGAAAAATATTTGATTTGTATCAGTTGATTCATTCAGACAGTATTAAAAAAGGGAAGTTTGTAACCGTCTAATTCCTCCGTTCTTATCCCATATTTTTGAGGAGATTGTGTATGAGATTAGTGAGCTGTGTGCCGAACGAAGGGCACTTGTACTTTATTTTTCAGTCAGTTGAGATTCAGACGGTTTTATATGGTCCTGTTAGGAACTAGCTTGGCGCTTTTACCTCCACATTACCATAACTTGTTTTTCCTTTTCTCACCTGAACCTCACTATTCCCATATCATTTGTAAGCCCTCGGGTGTGACGGACATTATTGGTTGGAGTGTGTGCATTAGTATTTGAATTGTCTTTCATTTTTGTTGCATGCATGCTATGTAGGTCGCAGTTAGGTGAGTGACTGTTTCCCTTTCTCTCTTTCACATATATCATTTTTACTCTCTTTCAAAAGTCGATAAAAGAACAATTATAGTTATATTACAAACGTTACAACCAACTTAACAAAATAAAGATAAACCTCTTTGGCTACACTCTATTACTATCAAAACTCGTGAAGACTCATCCCTGCCCGGACTCCAGCTATCAACGACATCAACACCTGCTAAGACAGACTGCTCACCATAAGGGATCAGGGCAGACACATAAACAAACAAGACAACCACATAAGGTCAGTACTGAGATAAGACATGGCAAACCCAACCTCATTTATCGACACAACACAACACAATCAGTCACACACACAAGCACACCCACTCCAATCAATCTCCGTCACCGACTGTCCACTTGACCAGCCCTGCCAGTGGGGGACCGCAGCCGTACCCACCAAATCCCCGTTCATCATACCGAGCGATAACCCTGTCCCATTAATGTGCACATCCCCTCCGGTGGCGGGTTCCACGGAGGGCGAAACTAGGGTGTGAAGCCACTACCACAAGTGACTCCACTCAGCCGAGGATGCACCTCGAGAACCAGAGACAAACAATCACAGACAGCTGCAATACAACAATAACCAACAGACTGTATTCATCAACCGACTACCGACTACCGCATATACGCTGCCATGCAAACACAACTACAACACAACAACCACGACACGACAACCGACACACTAAACTATCCGCAGAAACTGAGTAGGCGAACCTACCTTTAAGCAACTACAACCATTCCATGCCAACATACGCAGGACCCAGCAAACAAGCACCACCTATACACACAATACAACCACCTATCACTACTAAGCAAACCCTAATTGAAACACAAGGCACAGAGGATGATGACGACATACCTACATGAGGAAAACTGGCAAAAGACCGCTACCCGACTCAAGCTATGCTCTCCTAAGGCACAAGAACCTTCAAAGGCTTCCATGGAGGTTATATGGTGAAGGGAAGGGAAAGAGCAGACCTAAGGATCTGAAGGAATGAGGCGGAAATGGTTTGCGGACTTAACAAAATGCGATTATAAACCCTCGTTGAAAACCCGTTACTCGATCGAGTGGCCCACATACTCGATCGAGTGTCCCCCTACTCGATCGAGTATCCAAGCTACTCGATCGAGTAGCCTTTACTCTATCGAGTACTACACATAACTCGCAACCCAAGGTAACTTTGGCACGCTCTTCTAAGGACTATTAACGCTACCAAGATCAGTCAAAGCTGGTCAAAGGGTCTCTCAAAGGGCGGGTATTACACTTTATTCCGTCTATCTCATAAAATCTCTCATATATTCATAAAAATTTCAAAATCATGGATACTTTTGAAAACCGTCCCAAGGAGTGGACGAATGAGTTCACAAATGTTGAGAAACATGACATGGGTGCATTTAATTTGGGATCGATCTTGAGTCTCAAATTAGTGAAAATCGTGAAGCCTTTCTTGGATACCTGTCTTGATTATTGGGACCCAAATTTTCATGTATTTGCCTTTCCTGGAGGCGATATATGCCATTCCTTAAAGAAATAGCTGCTATTGGAGGATGGGACCCGGAAAATACACCTGCTATACCTTTTAGCTCTCAAGAGTATAAGAGTAAATTTAGAGACTTGCTTCGATTGACCAAGGCTGAGGTTGACCGTCTTGTAACCTCGAAAGGAGTCCAGATGTTTGACTTTGTTGACCGATTTATAAATAGGGAAGACCCTTCTATTTCTTATGTTGTGAGACGCATGGCGTTCGGGTTTTGTCTACTGCGTTGTTATGTCCTCCAAGGGCATGTTGACAAGGAGATGAGAGGGGATCCTCATTTCTTGGGCTTAGTAGAACAAATGGAGCTGCGCAAGAGCCCAACATGCCTTTGCTTAGGAGAGACCATTCTTGGTTCGGATAACAGAAAAGCCAACCGCGAGCTTCCTTATTTGGGAAGTCCCATCATTCTGCAGGTAAGAACCCGCTTTCCTTTCTCTTTTTTTTTTTTTTTTCATGCCTACCGTTTTTTTTTCTCTTTCTTTTTTTCGTTTTTTCTCTTTCTTTTGTTCTTCGGTTTTCTTTTCTTTCTTTCGGTTGACCATGTGAGCATTAATTCCCGTCTTTCTTTGCAGGTTTGGCTTATGTAGCGCCTGCGGCTAATCGAGCCCCCAGTTAATGTGCTAGGATACCATGCTCGATCAATTGCAATGAGAACCAGACTCTATATGGTGGACTTCACTCCGGTTTGCAACTATTGGGAAAATAAGCTGAAGAATGAAGGAGGTCCCCTAATCCAGTGGATTGTGCCATGGTGGCATCTCAGGTCAGTCACTGGAGATTCATCTTTGGACCCGACTCGATCAGTTCGCATCCCTAGCTTGGAATTCAAGATTTGCATTTTTTCGGAGAGGTTGATGAGGCAAGTGGGCCTTAAGCAGAAGATTCGGAAGATTGACACTGTCCTCCAAACTGCATTGGGACACACTACAGAGACTCGTCAGAAATGGGCAATGAAGTGGGCTCAGAGTAACATGTGGTTTATATCAGCTCTTATTGGCTCCTTATGGGTATCTGACTCATACTTGCAATGGAGGAAGGCTGCTACTCTGGAAGAGCGTGAGAAATTGAGGAAGCATGAGCCTGTTGACTACAAGATTCGCGAGGTAGCAAAAGAGAACCAGAAGTACTTGACTGAAGAGGAAGAAGTGGCCAGATTCCGAGTTGTTCATCCATCAAAGAAACCGAAGGCAGCTCCTGCCGTAGAGATGGTGGTGGATTGAAATGGTAAGTCTAGACCGCGAGAGAGACCTTTGGTGATTAGGTTGGAGACAGCACAAGAGCGCCCGGCTCGTGGTCGAGACAAGAAATATGACAAGGGTGACAAAGGCAAAGGGAAAACGGAAGAATAGCCTTAGTCATTTATTATAGTATTTATTTATTATTACCTATTATGTAATAAACAGCGGGGTTTTTAGAATCCTAGCCTAGCATTTATTTTCAGCATTTTATATTATTTGGCATATTATTATTATTTATGGAAAAAATGAATAAAAGATTAATTAGTTAAGAAACTATTATGATTTCCTTTTATTATTCTTGTCGAATTTCAAGTGCAAATGCAAATGTCTTTCTATTTACATTTTAAAATAACGGGTTGTATCCGGTGAAGGATTGCCTACGTATTCATTTGAAAATGAAATCAAACCCTTGCGCGTAGTTCGAATAAATGCAAAAGAATAATTGTTCGAAGCAAGAGCTTGTAATGAACTTTTTTGAAAAATAAGCATGAGCTTTACTTACTCCTAAAGTACAATTCAATTTATTTGATGATATGAGGATGTTGAAGTGTCAAAATGTAAGAGCAAGGTGACATAAGCTTTCTTTCAGCGGGCCAAGGGCCATTTTTATTTCGTGTCGCATGAGCGGCACGTGGGTACTACGCGAGGCGCGTTTCCAGTCCTATACTAAGGGTAAAATCGTTTCAATTGGTCGAGGTTAGTTGGGTTAGCGAATTCATTTCCATCCAGGTCTGTAATCCTAACCGCACCCCCCGAGAGTATGGACTTGACTAAGAATGGTCCGGCCCAATTGGGTTTAAACTTTCCACGCGGATCGATAGGTAGGAGAGCTCTGACTGATTTGAGCACCAAGTCTCCTTCTTTGATATTTCTGGGCTTAACCCGTTTATTGAAGGCTCGTTTGATACGTGCCTAATATGTTTGCATATTATGTAATGCGCGCAACCTTCGTTCGTCCAAGAGGATGAGTTCTTCATATCTATCTCTCTTCCAATCAGCTTCTGGAATTTGACTTTCGAGCAAAATGCGTAAGGATTGAATCTCTAGTTCGACTAGTTGCACAGCTTCTATGCCGTAAGTCAAATAGAATTGTGATGACATTCTTGTTAGCTAATGTGTGATATCCCCAAGACGTAAAAGGTATTTTGCTAGGCCAATCTCGATACTTGAGGATTGTGATGACATTCTTGTTAGCTGCTTCCACTGCGCCATTAGTTTGAGGTCTATACGGCGAGGAATGATGGTGTTTGATTTTGTATTTGGCTAACAATTGCTCAGTCTCAGCCTGGAAATGTGATCCATTGTCACTGATGATCTCATGTGGGCAACCATATCAACAAATGGTATTTGTTTGTATGAACTTTTCTACGTTTTTGGCAGTGAGACTAGTGTAAGATGCTGCTTCGACCCATTTAGTAAAATAATCGATAGCTACCAAAATGAAACAATGACCTCCTATTCCGGCTGGAGTGATTTTCCCAATGATGTCGATTCCCCAAGCAGAAAACGGCCAAGGATATGTCATGGTGTAAAGCGGTGAAGGAGGGACGTGTTGCACATTCCAGAAGATTTGGCAATTATGGCAATGTCTGACGTACTTAATACAATCCGACTCCATCGTGGTCCAGTAATATCCTAGACGCGTTATTTTCTTTGGCATCATGGGTCCACTCATGTGAGGACCACATTCTCCATCGTGAACTTCTTCCATCACTTTTTGTGCATGTGAATGATCAAGGCAACGCAGGACTACACCAAAAGGTGTTCTTTTGTACAATTCCCCTTGCATGAGGAGGTATTGAGAGGCTAGTAGGCGTATGGCTTATTGTCCCCTCTTATCCATATCGGGTGGGTATGTACCATTGAGTTTGAAGTTTATAATGGCTTGAAACCAAGGTTCCCCCGGATTTTCTTCTTCATCTGTAAGGTGGTGAACATAAGCTGGTTCTGACCGCCGTTCGATGCATAAAGGCATTTCTACCATGTTGTCTGGCATATTAATCAAAGATGCAAGTTTTGCAAGAGCGTTTGCAAATTGATTCTCTTCACGAGGTAGGTGTAGATAAGTGACCTGATCGAAGAATTAGGCAACTTGATCTATCCTAGCGTGATAAGGTGCTAGACTTTCACTTCGAATTTTCCAAGATACCGTAATTTGGTTAATGATCAAGGACGAATCTCCGTGGACTCGAAGGTTCTTGATGCCTAAACTTACTGCTACTTGTAGACCAATGAGGCAAGCTTCATATTCTGATGCGTTATTTGTCACCTCGAAGTCGAGCTTGACAGAAAATGGTGTATGCTCGCCTTCAGGAGAAATGAGCAATACTCCTATTCCAAATCCTTTTAGATTTGATGCTCCATCAAAATAAAGATCCCAAGAGTCTACATCGGTTTGTAGTATATCCTCGTCTGGAAATGACCATATGTCTATTACTTGGGTGTCGTTGATGGGGTTATCTGTGAAAAATTCGGCAACGGCGCGCCCCTTTATAACTTTCAGAGGTACATATTTGAGATCGAACACTGAGAGCCTTAAGGTCCATCTTGCCAAACGACCAATGAGAACGGGTTTTTCGAAGAGGTATTTGATGGGATCCATTTTAGAATACACCTTGACAGAGTAGCTAAGCATGTAATGATGTAGCTTCTTTGTTGACCACACAAGTGCGAGGCATGTCTTTTCGAGAGGTGTGTACTTGCACTCATACTCAAAGAACTTCTTACTAAGGTAGTAGATAGCCTTTGTTCTTTCCCCACAGTTTGTGCGAGCATAGCCCCCATGGCTGTTTCTGTCACCGTGAGATATAAACTAAGAGGTTGATCTCGTTGAGGAGGCATGAGCACTGGTGGCTTGGCTAGTATCTCCTTAATTTTGTCACACGCCTTTTGACAGTCGTCGTCCCATTTGGTATGATCTGTTTTCTTGAGCTTTTTGAAAATGGGTTCGCAGATCATAGTAAGCTTCGATATGAATCAGCTTATATATTGTACTTTGCCTAGAAATCCTCTAACCTCCTTCTCTGTTTGGGATTGTGGCATTTCGATCAAAGCTTTGATCTTGGATGGATCAATTTGTATTCCCATCTGACTGACGACGTATCCCAAAAGCTTGCATGACATTACTCCGAATGCACACTTCTGAGGATCGACGTAAACTTCTACTTCTTTATGCATCATGTCGTGAAGCAATGTGGTCGCAGTGCGTTGATATGTAGCTCCAGCATTGATTAGCCCGAATGACATTACTATATAGCAATATGTGCCCATTGAGTAACGAAAGCTGTCTTATGCATGTCTTCTATAGCCATCTTGATCTGATTATACCCTGCATACCCATCCATGAAGGATAACAATGAGTGATCTGCTATATTATCTACCAATATATCGATGTGTGGTAGAGGGATGTCGTCTCTGGGACTTGCTTTGTTTAAGTCTCTGAAATCAATACAAAGTCGGATTCGCCCATCCTTTTTGGGTACGAGGACTATGTTAGCCACCCAGTCTGAATACTCGGAAACTTTGATGAACCCAGCTTTGAAGTGTTTATCGACTTCTTCTTTGATTTTAAGAGCCCATTCGGTCCTCATTCGACGAAGCTTCTATTTTACGGATTTAAAACCTGGTTTTATCGGAATTCCGTGTTCTGCAATATCCCTGTCGATTCCCGGCATGTCTTTGTAGGACCAAGCAAAAACATCCTTGAACTCGTGTAGGAGGTCTATGAAGTTGGCCCTTTCAGCTGGGTTTAAGGTCGTCCATATCCTAAGTTCTTGGGGTTCTAGTTCGGTTCCTACATTGATGGGTTCAGTGTTTTCTATAACTGGTGCCCCTTCCCTTCTTGTAGTATCTCTTTAACCATATAGGGTGGTAATTCGACTAAGTCTGGGTCAGGATCATCCTCATTATCATCGTAAATAGAATTGCATTCAGAATAACACAAAGAGTAAGCAGAATCTGATTTATTCATATTAAATTTTGAAAAGAGTTGAAACAAAGAAGCCATCTGTTCAGTAGTCAGTGGCGGTAAAGGTATAATACTACGAATGTTTTGAGTTATTGTTGTGATACCTTGTGATAAGATTGGTGTGGTTGATAATCGTAAATGGATAATTGTGTTATCATCAGTTGGATAGTGCTCAGTTGTGTGGATGTTTATAGGTGTTGTTGCAGTAGTTATAGGCGAACTTCGGGACGAAGTTCATTTTAAGGGGGGAAGACTGTAATACCCCGTATTTTGATAATAATTTCTGAGAATAATTTATCTACATTAATAATTGATTAAAGACATTTCTAATAATAAGTATAGGTAAGATGTTAATTAAATAATAAATTAAGCATCCAAGTCGGGAATTGGGCTTAGCTTATATTTGTGCTTTGGGCCGTGTGCCATTATTATATGGACCGAAATGTATTAGTATAGTATGGGTGTGATCGGGTTTTTTATATCGGGAATTAATAATAAATAATATGGAAATAATAATATGGGAAAGTAATAATAATTATATTAATATCTTAATAATTAAATTAGTAAAAGAGATGTATGGTAATCCTACTTATGGTAATACTAGTATAATAATAATAATAATAATAATAATAAAGAGAGAAACTTTCCTAAAATAATACTAGCTTACTAGTATATAAGCAAGGCTAACCTAACCATAAATCATTATTCCATATAAAAACTCATAATATCACATAAAAGAGAGAGAGAATAAATAGGGAAAAAAAAGAAGAGAAGTTCATCATCTTTTATTTTGTTATGAATTGGTAAAGAATCAATTTTTATTGCTTGTGTGACTCGCGTGACTCGAAGATTTGTGAAAAGGTAGGATAACTACTCAACTCGTCTTATCCTTGTTGGTTTGTGGAATTTATAAAAGTATTGTGAAATTGGATGGATTAATGGATGTTGCTTATATATCGTTGGATTGTTTATTATTGATTATTTATATTGGAATTTCGTTTGCATTGGATACCTCAGCTCGTGTCTGAGATGGTTTTTATAACTGGCATGGTGTATAATTGAATACCTCAACTTCGGTTGGGATGGTGAATACCTCAACTTCGGTTGGGATGATGAATACCTCAACTTCGGCTGGGATGGTGAATACTTCAACTTCGGTTGGAATGATGAATACCCCGGGCCAGGGATTGGCGGGATGAACGGGTGTTTTGGGTGATGAGCATGTTTCGGGTGATGAGCACAATTGTGTTTGCATTATATATCATATCATTTCACTTTGACTTGTTGTTGGTTATTCCTACTCAACCTCGTGGTTGACTGTGTATTCGTGAACACCTGCGGTGAACCGTTTTAAGGGGAGCAGATTTGACAGGTACTAAAGATTAGCTAACTCGGGAGCATTGGGATGAGAGCTCGACTTGGACCATAGTTGAAGTCTAGATCACATAGAACAATTATATCACTTTATTTATTTCCGCTGCGAGTTGTAAATATTTTGAGTTAAGTTTTAGTTGGTTAATTTGTAATAAACATGAAATTATTAAGTTTTTATATAAAGTACTTTGGTGAGTTGGACTTTGTTATTCACTACCTCGGGAAACCGAGATGGTAATGCTCTCATTTATCTAGGAAGGCCTAGTTAAGGCTCTTGGATAAATGAGGGTGTTACAAACGGTACAGCTACTGGGGCATTTCCCAAGCTACTGTTACTACTTCATGCTATGCTAGGAGAAGCAAGGGGATGGGGAGTGACGATAGAAGGAGACTCTCTAGCGACTTCTCTAGACTCAGACTCTGATTCCGACTCCGACTCTGACTCGAATTCATTGTCTTCAGGTTCTCCTTTGAACATCTCTCCATCTCCAGTGGTGACTTTGAAGAGCATTCCTTGGTTTTTAGTCCAATTGATCAACTTTCTCCATCCTTTCTGCTGATTCGAACTGATTTCGGTGATTAACGCTGTGGGGTTGAAATGGTCATCCTGAAGTATCATGGTAATGATCTCATGATGTGCCTCTCTAATAAATTGGTCTTCTCCAAATAGAAAGCAAACAGCCTGTTCGTCTAAACAAGGTGTTTGACGAGTTTTGACGGTAGGAATCGTTTCTGAAGGAATGAAGTAGCAATCGTGGAAGACCTCGATTCCAGCTAGTTGCATTCCTTTGTAGTGCCAAGGTTCGGGAAACCCGTGAAAGTAATCTTGATTCCCTTCTCTAACGAAGTACCCATTTAGGGTAAGGAGATAGGGTCGCATCTGGATTCCTTTGTTTTTACGGTTTTGATACAGACTGAGCATCTCCAAAGCTTCTTCTTTCGTGGGTTTGTATCCCAATCCTAATGGCATCCTCTAAGAGTTTCCTTCTTTGTAAGGTGCGAAGGTATTTTTCTTGGCAGGATTTAGTGGCATTCCCGGGAAGTATCCCTGAGACTTGAGTATATGGTTGACTACTAAATTGGAGTATGGATCAAAGTATAAAGGTGCCAGTTCGCTCTCTACAAGGTTTATGCTTTGAAAGCCCTCAAGCTCATATACTGGATCTGTGACTACTTGGTTACTTGACATTTTCTCTATCACAGCCTTGATGGGTGACGAAGTGATCGTCACTACTTTGCCATCTAGAAGAATCTTAATCTTTTGGTGCAAGGTGGATGTTACCGCTTTGGAAGCGTGAATCCAAGGCCTTCCCAGAAGTATATTGAATGATGCCTCGATATCCACTATTTGAAAATTAACCTTTCGCTCACTTAGCCCTGTGGCTATAGTGAGGTTGAGTAGTCCTACTACCTTATGTCGCGTTCTATCGTATGCTCGAACACCTTGGGTAGGAGTCCAATCTGATTCTTTCATGCCCAATTTATATGCTGTCTTTAGTGGTATGACGTTGACTGTAGAGCCATCATCTACGAAAGTCATTGGCACGTTCTTCTTAAAGCATATGACAGTAATATAAAGAGATAGGTTGTGACTGGCACCGAAGGGAGACAAATCTTCATCTAAAAAAGTAACTGGGTTAACTAATTTGACTGAATCTTGGAAGACCAAGTTGACTATGTCGTCAGGCGTAGAGTTATGTGGCACGTTCAATTTATCCAAGGCTTGCAGTAAAGCTTGACGATGAGGAAACGAACTCGCAACTAGTTGCCAGACTGAAAGATCAGCCTTTGTCTTTTGCAGTTGTTTTAGCAAGTGGTCAGTAGATGTATCTTCGTCATCATTTGGGGTGACGACATTTGTGTTAGTAACTGGACCATTCGCTATAGGACCGTTCTAAGAAATGTTTTGATATAGACGCCCTGAAAGAGTAAGGTGGTCTATATCTTGATCTTCGATAGCTTTGACTATATCCTCACTAACCTTGACTAGGTAGTGCTTGGTGAGGTACTCATCTTCATCGTCCCGTTGACGATAGTAAGCTCTCTCAATCTGATGATCTCTGCTTCTAGACTGATTATTTGGTCGACTAGGTTGTCAACTACGGCGATTACCTCTTGCATTGTAGACTCTTGAGACAGACTTAGTGGCATGTTTTCCCTAGGCGTGGTGCTTGGATTGCGTAGGGATGCTACTACATCTTCCTGTTGGAGTATGTGTCCTCGACAATAATGCTATCACATGTTTAAATATCATAATAATAATGCATGAGGGAAAGTAATATTTTATTGTCAACTGATCCACATTAATCGGTAATGATTGGCTGACTAGAGTTTGACATTACTGTCATGTGACGGTGGTGATCAGTTGATCCCTTAAGGTCATACCTCTAGGGTAACACTCTTAATTGATTAATTAATTAATTGTATGTTGATACAAGTTAATTAATTCCTTAAAATTGAACAAATGATTTTGTGAGTGAGAATACGTATCTTATTGTAATTTGATTAAATAAGATTCGTACTAAGTAATTAAATTGTTTTATTACTTAGGTTTTATATTGTTTATGAAACAATTATAATAAGAATTAATGGTTTATTATAAATACAAGTTGTTGTGATTTATAATTCAATGACCCATTGTAAGTACTTGTAATCATGAATTACTAGTTAGTTTTTGTATGTGATTTATTTTGTTAATATAATGATTTTTAATAAGTTAAAAATGCATTATTTAATAACATGTCTAGTAACATGTACAATATGTCACACTACACAAATTGACATATGACAAACTTAAAATGGACCCTTTTTATCTCAAGGGTGCCGTGTAAGTGGAGGGGGTTGGGTAGGTTTAGGACTTAATTGTTGCTCTAATTGAGAATTAAGCACAATGGTTATGTCATTAATAGACCTAATCACTAGCCCTACACTCTACATATTGAGAGGAACATTTTGAGCATGGATTGGGCATTACTCCCCTTGCTACCCGGCCACTAGAGAAAGAAGAGGAGTTTTCTCTTCTTATCATTCATTCTCACAAAACAATTATATAGATAATTAAGATATTCTCTCTAGATTTGTTGAGAACATATAAGAAAGAAAAATCACAAAATCACTAATATTATTCTACCATTACTAAAAGTAGTATACAATAATATTAGTTATAATTTTAAGGGCTCATATTCTAATTTCTAGTATTTAAATTAGCATATGAATTAAGGGTAATTACCTTGGTACAATTCCTTGAGGAGTAGATTCTACTATTGAATCTAAGGGTTTTTTTGGAGCACTTGGTTTTTCTTAAGAAGACTAATTTGGTAGGAGACCAAATTAGTGTACCCATTTCGGCCCTCATTGTAAGTAGATCGGGTTTCTTCTTACTTTGCATTTTATTGTTATGCATGCATAAGATCTTGTTAGTTTATGACTAAACTAAATTTATTAAGTTATTAGAATTGTCTAATAAGAGGTTATTGATTCCTACAATTGGTATCAGAGCAATGGTTGTTGCATGCATAATCGGTTATTGTTTTTCCGAGTTAAAATGTTAGCATATAAAACTAGAAATTTGTGTTTTATGAGAATAAAGGCCACAAAATTTTTTGCATGAATAACATTTTGGTCCTAAATTGATTTAAGGTC
Source organism: Silene latifolia (assembly GCF_048544455.1). Classification (NCBI taxonomy): domain Eukaryota; kingdom Viridiplantae; phylum Streptophyta; class Magnoliopsida; order Caryophyllales; family Caryophyllaceae; genus Silene; species Silene latifolia. The sequence goes on along the minus strand of NC_133528.1, from coordinate 48,957,250 downwards.
ATTTTGATGATTTATGATATAAATATTGCTCTTTAATTTATTTTTAGTATTTTCATTACATTTTATTTGGTAAAATGACTTTTAAATACTAAAATAAGTTAGACTATGATTCTGACCTTGAAATTTTAACACGACCTCATATGCATATTTTACTTATTATATGTAAAATTTCGTATAAAAGTGTTTTATATTGCATGTTTTATGATTTTTACATGATAAAAATGGATTAAATGGAGGTATTTTGGTTGAAATTGGTTAGACTTCGATTCTGTCCATAAAATTTTAGTATGTTGTCACATGCCACATTTACACATTGTATGTAAATTTTGAGATAAAATGGTTTTATTTTTCATGATTTATGATTTTTAGATGTAAAAATCACATAAATAGTGACTATTTTAGCAAAAATAGCTAAAAAAAAGTTTATGGCGTGAAATTTTTTCCCCAATGTTGTATATATAATATGAACATCAGATCTAAAGTTGCATATCAAATTTCTTTTGATTTGGATGTTTATTGATTTTATATTGTAAAATTGATAAATAGCAACTTTAATAGTCATTAATATAAATTCGATTTTTTGGGGCTTAAAATTTGTTATTTTCAGGTTCTGGAATTTATTTAGAATGTTGAAAAATTTTTATTTTTATTTTTACATAATTTTATGTTTAATTTGGAATTAAAAGGTTAAAGTTATGTATTATGCGATTTATTTGTGAAATGAATTTAATATATTCTATGGGCACATTTTTATTAAAAAATTTTGGAATATTGGGAATCTTCCAGAATATACAAAATTATGATTTTAAAATTTTCGAATTTTTATGACTTTTTGGGAATTATTTCTTTATTATTATGAATAATAGTGTTTAAAGAGCAATAATAAAATATCAAGTTGAATTATTGTCAAATATTTAGTGAAGACTAAATTTTTGAGTCCTAAGTAGCTTGGGGGTAATTAACTTGGACATAGATTTGATTTATGTAATATTGTGTGATTTTAATAAGTTAATAGTCACAATTATCCATAAAACCAAACCAAATATACGATATTAGCTTAAATAGGGCGATTTGGCACATCACATGGCATGTTTCATACATATATTAATGCTGCATTTTTATTATAATTGTCATATTTTAATTTATGTAATTTTTGAATTATGTAATTTGTACTTAGTATGGCCTTAGTATTTAATTGATATTTCCCGAAATGAATGGGGATATCGATTCGGTTGTAATTAATGTGATCTGGTATCACTTTTATTTTTAGTTTTGTTTTGCTTTTTATAATGTATAAAGTAGAAAAACTATGTAATTTATTTATCCCGAAGATCCTTGAAGACGGTGCCATTCGGAAAGGCGTTCGGACAATGACGGTGTTGCCTTGGAATGCGTGCCAAATGAAGTTCAAGGGATAAATGGAGTTGGTTTCCGAGTTTGTAAATAGTTTATTAGATTTACTTTTTTTAGGAAGGCCATACTAGGATTTTATTGCTTTGCTTTGCATTTGTTTTATATGTTTGCATGCATAGCCAAATCGCCATAACTACACATGCATATCATATTTTATCGAGTCATCGACCGTGTCAATTATGATTATCGTAGTTCATCGCTTTAGTTTACTTAAAACGTGATAGATAATAAATTGACAAGACCTCTCACTAAATAATAATTGAGAATTAGCCTTACCAAATAGTAGAACCATGAATCCCAATTTCATAAGAGAGTAGGATCGGCTCGCCGGGGTGGTAAACTTGTTATGTTGGGTAAGTGGGTAGTAAATTGTTATTACATCGAAATTTTGATTGAGCTCAACGGAAGTATTCGCGACCGTAGCCGCATGTGTTCCGGGCTTAAGATAAATATTAAAGTAATTTTATCAACCGAGACTTCTAGAAGTAGAATCGATTAGACAGTTAATCCACAAAGTTATATTGATTAGGGATGAATCGGCTCACCGTGCCCGAGTTGATATGAATTTGGATCTCGGGATCATTTATAATAGTTGGTTAGAGGTCACTATATAAATGCTAAGACATGCTTAAATGTTTTATATATAAAGATGAATGTTTGATTTTTCCACTATTTCGTTGTTTTATGTTGTTCTTTATTATCGCTCCTACTCATATATGATATCAATTCGATTGTAGCACGAGTCTCCGCTAAACCACTATTACTTACGACAAATAGAATCTCTTTCTAAAATGAACAGTATCATAGGTTGTGGACTAGATCCATAGGAATCGTTCTATTCCATAGAACTCGATAGGAATCGTCCTATGCAAATGTAAGATTAACATCTTAAATTCCTTTCATACCTGTGATTTCTTATGGAGAAATGTGAATAGAAGCAATAATTAGTCAAAATGTGTTTTGATAATGTCTTCTATGCATACACGGTTCAAAAGTCTTATTGCTCAAACTAAACAGTTGTCATCAAAGCACTTAAGTTGTTAAACACATTACAATGTTAAATTGGTAAATTAATTTGTTAGAAATTTTGATTGACCAAATACCACTATAAAGTTCATCCTTGTAAAGGATTAACTAGGAATTTATATGAAGATAAGTCTTCATCAAGTAGAAATTCTTGAAGTGAGTGGGAGCAATAAGAACTAAAGTATTTATCTTAACTGTTAAGGATAGAACTAGGCTCGAAAGAGAAGGTGCTAGACACTAAAATAGAGACAAATCCCTAATAAGTAAAGATCAAGGAAGTTTGTCGTGTGACACCAACATATTCCTTCTTGAATATGTATGACACTGACATAGCCTTCTTGCGTATTATCACGTCATGAGTATTTGATACAAATTTGTGAACAATGTTATAAAATCCCACATTTCATGATTATGAAATATGGCAAAAGATGTCGAAACCCCCTTTCTAAATGGGTATTTAGAGGAAGATGTGTTCATAACACAACCAGAGGGTTCTTTAAATACTTAGAATCCTAACATTGAATAATCGTACGACGACTAGCAAGAATAAAGACAGAAATTTACATGAATGGAACTAGGGTAGTTGCCATTTCATCCATAGACATATAAGTGTTATAGTGTATCCATTGTATAAGACTCAAATTGGTGACCCTAATTATTTCTCGATTCTCAATTGAAATTGCATTTAGAAGACTAGTTTTGGCTAGTGTCCCAACCATCTGATTGGGAATCTCTTGGTATGTGTACGAATCTTGTATTCAAAGCAAGATTAATTCATGACTTCTTTCTAGAAAAGAATTATGAATAAAACAAGATATTCGCCCTATTTACACTTTGAAGTGTATGGTCGAATACAATTTCAATCAAAAAGGGTTATTACTTCTTCATCTCTTTTACTAACGAATTAGGTAGATACTTGGTATCCACTTAATGAGGTAAGAAGAGAAATTCTTTGAATAAGTTCAAATGAATGTTTAAAAGTATCAAAACCTAGAGATTAAAACCAAAGTATTGGTACTTTGTTAAAATAGGGAACAATAAAGTGAAAACTTTTATGCACCAAAAGGAGTGTGATATGGTATCACATGTTCACCTTCATAATGTTAGAAAGTGACAAAGAATCCTATACGATATGATTGAATCTTTACTATAAAGTTGGAAGTAGTTTCTATAACAATTTGTCTACTATTTACTTATTCCACTAAAACAAAACATAATTAAAGCAATCATCTACATTTCATATGTGATATGGTTAGGTATGGTACCTAAATTGTAGCTTGTTTCGATAATGAACGTGTGGTCTCTCTTCCTACATGATCACAACAACAAAGGGTTTGTGGTTCGTGATGCTGTCTATTAGAGAAAAAAGTATTATTTCTTATAGACATAGTAGGGGAAAATGTACAAGAGCCACAAACTGAGAATAAGATGTAGGAAGATGTTCCTTCTTGTTCAAAATCAGTAATTATTTCTTCGAAATCTAAGTAGATAGGAGTCATGTTATTTTTTAAAAGTAACAAACCTGTAACTTATTAAGATGCTTTATCTAGTTTCAACTCCGCAAAAGTCCGAAATGAGAATAAACATGAAAATGGTTATTAAGCTTGGTTGGTTGGTGGCAAGGGTTTTGCACGCAACAACAATGCTTCATTGTATTCAGATATGATTTGATATAGTTGTATTTTAAAATCATTTTGCATGAGTTTTGCAAATCGCAACTATCCTAAAGTAGGATGCGGACTTAAGAGGAAGTCTTAAGTAGATGTCAAAGAGTTGAATTGTATGTTTTGATCTTGTGATAAAAATTTCTCAAATTGACAAGTAGTTCTGTTTATATATGGAGTTTAGTGGGAGTAATATGGTGTTATTAGACTTATATGTAAGGGACATATTGATCATTGAGAATGATGGAAGACTTAGGAGAAGAATAATACATCTCTAAGGTATCCAGACCTACAAAGATAGTTCTGAGAGGATATTAGCGTTAAATGAATATTCTTATATTGATAAGAGTCTAGTCAAGTTCAAAGGTATTGAACATGTAGAAATTGAATCCACTTGCTTCCGCTGCGGGATTAATTTGTTACGCTTAGCTATATCACCATTCTTAAATATCGTATACTTGGAGTATGACGAAAAGTTACAAATCAAATTTTTGAGAAGAAGTCTCTATATACCCATATAGTTCATTGGTTAGTACTCTTGGAGCACTAAAGATATGAAGCTAAGCATTTAGAATTGAGATGGATTTATGTGCAAGGAGTTACACTAAAACCATGTTCTAAAACTTATAAGGATGGTCAAAGAACCATCTTGGCTATATTATTTAAGGAGCAGATATGCTAGAAACGTTTTAGGCAGTAGAACAATGAGGGATTAACAACGGAAATTGAGTACACTTGCAATAATGAGATATGCAAGAAGGAAGGGATGATATTAGGATTCCGTTTTATGAATTGGAGTAACTATGGTAGTTCGTTCCAGTAACCAAAGGTCCTATCCCATACAATGTGAGGACAGTGGGAGCTATCTAAAGGCAAGAGAGCCTATGTCTAGATTAGATTTAGACACGTACTCAAAAGTTCTATAATAAATATTATACATAACAAAGGGAAAAAGCATATAGCAAGGTTAGAGAAAGTGCAATGTGTTGCCGAGACTTACTAACCAAAAGCCTTTTCACAGGTTTAACATGATAAGTCATGTCATTTCAATTGAGTTGAAATGTGCGACATATACAAAATTGAATATGGATTATAGATTATAAAGTAATTGATATTGTATCAATTTTACATATGTGATAATGCATTCATTGTTTGAGTTTTATATTAAACTCTATTATTACTTTGTTACATCCAAATGGGTTGTTGAGACAATATTGAACCCCATTAAAGTGAACTGGATTAACATAATATTCGCCCCTAGTTGCTTATATGAGGTGACATCTTGAAGTAACTAGAATATGATGCGATTGATGGCAAGCTCAAGTGCTATAGAGTCATGAGAGATGACTAGTCGATCACATAGGCAGACTGTATGGGACACTATGTCGGGCTTATGACCGCTTATAGAGTTCTGGAAATTTTTACAGCCTAGTCATGGCGAGAGCTACTATAGTATTCCTATGAGTCGATTCTTTGACTAAAGACTGTTCGCCTAAGATGGCACAGTTTCAGAGTGACTTTGATTTATCTTGTACGACCTTCGTAATTCGCGTCAAATGGGCACATTTTGGGTCATGATGAGTTGTGGCTATTCGAAGGGAAGAGTGCAATAGGAATTGTCCATCCCTGTCAGGGTTATCTTATATCTCAAGGCCCCTCAAGGAGTAATGAGCTGGAAATGCGTAGCCACGCTCGGAAGGTACCTATGGTAGACAATTCCGGTCAGACAGTTATTCTCCAGATCGAGTAAACCACTCTTGATATGATCAAATGCAAGTACGACCTGCAAGACACTGATACCGTCGTTTAATACCAACAATAAAATACCTAAGTACTACTAACAGAAGTCAGCGGTAAGTAGGGTCGATCTCCACAGGGAGGCTAGGTTGCTATCTATCTGCTTAACTCGGTCTGTCGGATTTGTCACAATTGGGGGTTTTATAAGATAAAGGACTAAAACTAACTAAAGCAAGGAGATAAAATAAACGATTGACAATAAGAGAGGGAAACTAGGATTTCGGGTCATCAAAAGAAACAGATAAAAGCAGTAAAGGTCACAGATAAGTCTCATAAATCAGTCTAAGGGGCAACGAATATCTCCTAACGGTCTCAATTCGCCCTAAAACACTATTAGTCTAGCTTCCGCCCTTACTAAAGTATTCTATTGTTCACTGCAGGTCTCACCCTTCCCAATCGTCAGATCTAGGTCAAGGCTTACGAAACTAATCAGTCGAATAGCGTTAACTCAAGCGACTAATTGTAATCAAAACAGCGATGAACAACATAGAAACGATCTAATCAACAGATCTTAAACCTAATTAGCAAAAATCGTCATTCCATCAATTCCCCTAATCCTAGCAACGAATTACCTAAGCATAGCGATAAATCTAATAACAATAATAATGAAACGATTAATTAAATAAAGCATAACAAAAGGAATTAACTAAACTAATTGCATAAATTAATTAAAGGAGAACAAGAAATTAAGAATAAAATAGTACTTCCTCCATTCTTGAATGATCTACCCATTTTCCTATTTGGGCCATTTCACAATGATCTACCCATTTCTATTCTTTCTACTTATGGAACAAAAAAATGACCAAAGTATCCTTATGACCCTTCATTATTTACAAAAAATGCCACAATTAACACACCTAACTATTTCCCTAATTATAATCAACCTAACCTATATTACTAATGACTCCCTCCTTATTTTCCCTGATTTCCCTCGTTATTTCCCATATACCCCATTTTCCTCCCTCTCTCTACCCTCATTTATTCAAACCTACTCTCTCCCTCTCTCTAGAAACTTCCTGAGAAACCCTAAAAATTCCTACTGCTTTTTCCGCCGTTTGTCATCATCCTTATCTCTTCCTTCCTTCCTTATCTCTACCTTCCTTCCTTCTCTTAATGTCGAAAAATAATCCTAAATCAGAGCCTTCCTATCATTCATCACTTGATCATTTGCTATTTGTACCGGGGTTGGTCATGTTGCCCCTGATACGTATTCGGATATGGTTCATCGCTAGATTCCGACAATGATGACGACACGGAGGCTACCTCGGCGTTATACCTGGCGTCAAATACCGTCGTTCCTGATTCTATACCTGTGGATCTCACTATTTCTGGTGAGAAATTGTTGGATTGTGATAAATATATTGATGCATGTGTCGAAGAGAAGGAGATTACTCCTGAATGTCATAGATCTGGTGATTTGTCACCTACATCTGTAAAGTTTAACCGGTATTGTACCAACTTTTTAGAAAAAAAGAGGAAGAAAGATCAAAAGAGAGGTATGAACTGTTAGATCACTTGATAAACTCGCATTTACTGAATTTTTTTCATTAAATTTTTTGTCTTTTATTGTGCGATTGACTTATTCTGTGTAATCTGATGCTGCAGTTGAGGAACTGTATGATTTTGATGCTGATAAGCTGAAATCTGCTGCCAAATCTGGTGATTTGTCACCAATGACGAAGAAATTCAATGCTTTTTATGCGAGACAGTTGGAAAGGATGAATAAAAATTGCTAAAAAGGGAGGTTTTGTTCTAATACCCTTCCTTTATTCGTTTAATTTATGTTTTCGCCTGATTTAGATTTTGTTGGTGTTTGCTGATTTTCATTAGTTGAACTGTGACTCTCTGGTTATCTGTTGAACTGTCACTCACTGGTTTACTGCTGTTTCTGTGTTTTGATGGAGAATTTGTCAATTTTAGGGTTAAAATGGTTATCTGTTGAACTGTCACTCACTGGTTTACTGCTGTTTCTGTGTTTTGATGGAGAATTTGTCAATTTTAGGGTTAAAATGGTTATCTGTTGAACTGTCACTCACTGGTTTACTGCTGTTTCTGTGTTTTGATGGAGAATTTGTCAATTTTAGGGTTAAAATGGTCATCTGTTGAACTGGCAGTCACTGGTTTACTATTGTTTCTGTGTTTTGATGGAGAATTTGTCAATTTTAGGGTTAAAATGGTTATCTGTTGAACTGTCACTCACTGGTTTACTGCTGTTTCTGTGTTTTGATGGAGAATTTGTCAATTTTAGGGTTAAAATGGTTATCTGTTGAACTGTCAGTCACTGGTTTATCTTCTTTTTTGTTTTTGATGGAGAATTTGTCAATTTTAGGGTTAAAATGGTCATCTGTTGAACTGTCAGTCACTGGTTTACTGCTGTTTTTGTGTTTTGATGGAGAATTTGTCAATTTTAGGGTTAAAATGTTCATCTGTTGAACTGTCACTCACTGGTTTACTGCTGGTTGACTGTTGTTGCTGGCTTCCATATTCTGTTTTACAATGATCTACCCATTTCCTAACATGGCCCAATCCACTATGATCTAGCTGTTGTCTAAGTTGCTGTAAGACTCTACCTCAATGAAGGTCTTCACTTGACTGAGAGGTTGTCTTTGTGTTGGTGTACAACAGTTAATGACAATACTCAAAGAAACCTAAAATAAGTGCTCCATGTTGTTGCTAGTAATGGCACCATTATTTGTAGCCATGTCGAGGTAACTTATTCTTAGGTTTACTGACCCATATCTGCTGCCACCAAGAGGCATTACATGTTGAGTTACTTGGTTTTTTTTTATTTCTGAGTTTCCATGTTATGTCTCCTCTTGAAGAGGCATTTATATGTGGTCAGGTTACTCAATGAGGAAAAGTTGCTTGCTGAGAGTAACAATGCATTAAGCATAAAAACTTGAAATTTCATTCATAGTCCATTACAAAATGAGTGCTTACATGGTTCATTCATAGTCCATTACAAAATGAGTGCTTACATGGTTCATTCATAGTCCATTACAAAATGTCATTCTTAGGTTCTTATGTTTGCCTTGATAAACTTTCATGCTTAAGACTTTCTTGATGCAAGTTTATCAATCAAACAACCACCTAACTTGTTCAAAAGGGGACTTGTATGCCTAGGTCCAACATTAATTGATCTAGTTCACCTATCAATCCACATGTAATTAAAAATTGAATACATTCTTTCACCAAGTCTTCATCAACTGTTAAATCTCTAGGAAGTGTCCCTTGTCTTCTTTGTGCAGCCTTTGCCAAATGTGGAAGTGGATAGTTATTGTGCCCTCTTTTTTTCATAATTTCCACCATACAAGCTTGTAAACTTAAGAACACATTATCTAGTGTTTCAACTGTTTCTGATTCATATGCTTCTGTTACCTTCTTCACCAACTCTTCAACTGTCTTTGCTGGATTTTCGTCTTGTAATGATTGAATTGATCTAAAAAAACCTAGATCTAAGATGTTCAAATCAGGTGATTGAGCTGGTTGTTGTGTTAATTTGATGTTAAACCCATCTGAAGTTGCTGCCTCCAAGAAATCTTTGTCTTTCCCATTTATATGAGGCTTGGCATTATCTTGCTGAATATGAATTTCCTTTGATGCAGATGCTGGCCATTTTTGTTTAATGGCTGGTATCACACAGTTGATCAAAGCTTGTTTTGTGACTGCCTTTGTGATAGATTCAATTGGTTTTGTGACAATTGTACCAGCCACCCTATTCTTGCTCTTTCTCTTAGCTGGTTCTTGGTAAGTGAAAGGCCATATACCAAGCTTTCCATCAAACAATACTTCTCCATTCTCTTTGTATGTTGGTCTTGAAACGGCTGCTAGGAACATGATCTTTGTTATGTACCGTTTGCTTTTACAACTTCTGTAAGGTAGTGCTTCATTGCTGCCAATGTAGTACCTACATTTTGGATTGGTCATATAAAACCATTTTTCATCAATGTGAATGATGCGACTCATATCCTTGAACATTATACACCTCAATAGCCTATCAAAGACTAATTTGCCCATCACAAAATGCAACCTAATGTGCTTGTGGTCTTCACTCAATGCTGGATGTATTGAACTTGTGTGAGACTTAATGAGTCCTTCTTTTACCCATCTATGACAGGTAGATGGTGAATGCCCAATTGCCTTCCCCAACCTCTTCAAAGTTGTTCTCTTTTCTACATCAAGTGCCACTATGGCCTCTATTGGACAAGGTTTTCTGGTTTTCCCCTTCTTTCCCTTTATTTTACTCCTCACATTGATGGCCACTTCAGCTCCTCTCTGTTTTTTTGCTGCTGACCATATAGTAAAAACAGATTTCCTTGTGACATTGAACTTATTTGCCACTTCATTCATCTTCCCATGTGCAGGTTTACCATTTTTGCAACTCTCAAACAACAAGCAGACGATTCTATGCCTTTGATCGTCAGTCAGATTTGGTTTTTTCATAGCCCAAATATAGTTGGTGTAATTTTACTGAATTTTTTTTTGTAATGCTTGTAATTTTCTGAGAAGTTTAAGAGTAGTTTGTGTAATTTTATTTGAGAACCATTGGTTATGTAATCCTATTATAGCTGGTGAAACATCACTTGAGGTCTTGGTAATCACATCTTTGAAGTGATGTAATTTGGTGGGAGATTTAAAAGTTCATCCAAATTTTCATTTCCCTCCCATTTTTCCCACTGTTTTACACCAACTTGCACTCACATGAAAAACCGGGTACAATTAAGAAATTGGGGGGAAGTTTATGCCTTACCCCACCAATTATCAATTGTACTTTATTTGTTAATTAAGCTGCCAAATTGCAACTAATCTACTTCCCTTGGTTGTTGAGCCAAAAGTAAATGGGTAGATCATTGTAGAATGGAGGAAGTAATTAAGAAGAGACTAAGAACAAGAAGTAAATTAAGAACAAGATTAAGGGAAGAAGAAGTTTACAATTGAATCTAGAAAGAAAAGAAAGAGCAACGCCGAACGAAATAAGCAAAGTAACGTCACCCCAAAACTGAGCAAAGGGGAATTAGTCTCTAGGTCTAAATTCGTCTCTTATTTATACTCAAGAGCTAATTATTATTTCCTAAATTAATAAAAGATAAGAATAATTACTAAGTCTCGCGCAAAGAAATCTCGCTGCAGCATAAACTGGTCGATCGACCACAAGACCCAGTCGATCGACTGAGCATAGCTGAACAGTAGCTTCTGGAATTCGCGCTCTGGTCGATCGACCAAGTAGGTCAGTCGATCGACCAAGGGTGTTGTACAGTAGTGCATTCTGACGAATTCTGCAGCGCGCAACGATCTTAAAAGAGCTGCCATTTCTTCGTTACTTGGTCAAATCAGGCGTTCTACAAGGAGTTGGAAAGCTAAGAGGATAAGCTTTCACCTCCAGTTGGAATCACTCGATTATCGGCTCTAGAACTCGAGATATTGTCATCTTAAGCAGGCTGCAATATCGTGAGGTGCTTCTTTGCTTGTTAAACTCGTATGCACCCATGCTTTTGCTATCTTTTGGCCTTGAAACACGCACCAAGATCATTCCTCAAGCTTTACCTTCATGCCAAATGCTATGCTAAGCACTTTGGGATGGATTTGGCTCATTATCTACTCAATTTCGCAATAATCTGCAATATTACATAAAAAGGCGGAAGTCGACGAAAAAGGGCAAATAGTAGAATAAACTACTAATAATAGACATAAAATGCGAGGAAATAAAGATGTAAAACATCATATTACAGACACGCATCAAACTTCCCTAAACCAAACCTTTGCTTGTCCCCAAGCAAACTAAATGCAAAACTAAAACTTGATAGAAAGGAGCAAAACATGGACAAACTGAAAACCGTCTACTTAAACCAATTTAATGCATATGAATCAACTACTAATAGCGCAATGTAAAGCAAACTAATTTATGCATATTCCAAAAAGATGTTGAACTTTTGACCTTGCAAGACTTTAAAAATTGGACTCTCCCGGTTCACGCTTCTCTCAACAAAGCAAATGGTAAGCAAATATAAGTGTAAGAGAGAAGGAAGTAAGAGTCGCTCACCTAAACTACGACCGACATAATGGTGCATGCAATATAGTATGACAAGTAATTCTAGCTACCGTGCACATATATTCCAACCAATCAAAGTCCATTACATGCCGAATACTTGCAAAGATATGGATAAGTGAGGCTATGGGTAAGAAAAGGCAAAACGATATGGGAATGAGAGGGAAATAGCCAAGCTAGCATCCTATCAAACCGAATAAATACATCCACTTCTAACTCAATGAAATAAGCTCAAATGCCTTAATGAATTAGGCAAACACTTCACTAATCCAATTAACACACCTCATAAAATATAAAGCAAACATAGGAGTAAACTTTTTTCTTTTTTTTTCTTTGCCGTATCTTTTTCTTTTGTTTTCTTTTTTTCCGTTTTTTTTCGCTTTTTTTTTTCGGCAGTCACTATTTTTCCATTTTTTTCATTTTTCTTTTCTCCTTCATTCATTACCAACTTCATAGAGTGCAAATCGAGCCAAAATTGATACAATACAACGAATACCACTAAAACTACTAAACTAGTTCAGCAAAGGGTAGGCTTAGTTTATGGATTGTAGCTAAAGGGTCAACTGACAATTTTTGGCTAATGTAAACTAATGGGTAAAATGAATAAAAGGGATTTTCGCAAGCATTCTCCAAACATGCAATACCAACCACTAACCCGAATGTATGCAGGCAAAAAAGAAATTAAATGTCATACTTGTGCAAATTAATGTTACACGATATGCAGGGAGTAACTACTCACAATCCTAAATGAAACTGGTCATGAATGACACCAGTTTATAAAGCTCTAATTCCTTAGAAAGTTTTGTAGTTTGCCAAAATTTCAAGTCAAGTCTAATTGTTCAACAAATTTTGAAACGAAATTCGAGATATTGCAAAAACTTTTGCTAAAAGATGTGACAAAATGCAGGGTTTAAGCAAATGACAACTATCAGTAATGAATACTCCAATCTGACTCAACCTAATATGCAGAATTAAACGTGATTTTTTTGAATTTTTTTTGTTTATATAAAGGAAATGAAATAACAATGCAAACTGAAATGCAATAAACGTGCAACAGAAACGCAATAAAAACAAATGCAAATGCGACGCAAAACCCTTCCCCAAACCAAATCACACAATGACCTCATTGTGCAAAATCATGTATATAAATAACAAAGGAAATGGGATTTTGCGATAAATAACTAAATAAGACATGAAGAAAGAAGCTCGGGGACTCACAAGATTTAAGCGCAAGGAAACCTCCCCAAACCAGCATGAGCTAGGAGGTTTTAGTAGCCAGCAATGCTACCATAAGTACCTGAAAAGATAGAAAATACCGCGCATTATCCGAGAAACAAAATTGAAACAGTAATTATGTGCAAATAAATTAAACAGAAGAAAGCTATAACGTAGCAAAGAGAAACAAGATAGAGAGAAAACTCCCTAAAACTCCCTTTCATGCTCCGCAAATCAATCAAACACAGCAGGGGAATGATCGTGAATGTGCACAAAGAAGAAGAAGCGGTCGATCGACCACGGACCTCGGTCGATCGACATGTAGAACTCGAACAGAGCTTCGTCTTTAAAGCAGCGCTCAATCGACCACACATCCGATCGATCGATCGATAGACTGACGTGAATAAGTGCTTTCTTGAATTAACTCAATGAATTGAGTTAATTCGATCTTCATACCTGCAATTGCACATAATAACGCGCCCAAAATTGCGCTAACCCAAATGTAAAGTCTAAAGACGGAAATAAAACTAAGCTAAACAAACAAGTTCTTGAAATAACTAAATAATTTATTCGCAAAACTAAACAATATCACATCCGGGTTGCCTCCTGGGTAGCGCTGGTTTCAGACAGGTCCCGCACGACCCCTTTTTTTTCTCTCTTTAGCAGCTTCTCCTAATTAGGGCCAATCATAACAGGACAAGGCGTGCAGCAACTCGTCAAACAAATGCGCATGTGCTACACAAAAGCATAAGTAGCACCATAATACTTAAGGAGCATATAAAATTACAGTTAAAGACCGTCTCAGCTTATCAAATTGTTGATGAAAATTATGGTGGAATCTCCGCAGATTTTCCGTCCAACTGAGAGAGGGTGGATCATCAAAACACAACGTAGAAACCATGCGAGATGGTTCACTACCCGCCATACCAGTAATTCTCATGAAATTATTGTCAATAATTACTTCAGATTGGTCAGGAGGTCTACCACTCCTAATGTCATAGTCAAAGGCAAAAGAATATGTTACCTTGACTGTACTAGGAGCATTTGCTGACTCATGTGCCTTCTTGTTTCCCTCCATTATGGGCTCTGTCCCATATATTGCAGCCTCTGGAGCATCTAGTTCAGCTTTCCAAATAGGAGGTTCACCTGTACATGTCTCAAAACATATCAAAGCCTCTGAAGGATCCTTTGTAAAGGACCCTTGTGCAGAACATTCACTAATATTATCAAAAACATTAGAAACGTCAATAAATGAATCCTGCACATTTGCCTTAAAATAAGGCTCATTAGGCTCATTATTAGAAAGCTCAAGCATATCAGAAACATGTTCATCACTAATACCCATAGAAATAGGCTCGTCAGTCAAAGGATAAATCTCTAAATCATCAGCTGCAACAAAATCAGTTTCATCAACAGATTGGGAAATAGGATGAGGTAGCATGTCATACTCATCCTCTTCAAGAAGGAGGAAATCTTCTGTAGCGGGTGTAACAGAATCACCCTCAACAGAAAGATCTCGAGTGGCCTTCAGGTCACTAACGTCAGCTCTCCTACGCTCCTCTAACTCCGCACTGGCTTGGGCTAAGTGTTTAAGAAGCTCCCATTGCTCCTCATAGGACAAGTCATTAAATTCCCATCCACAATTTCTCTCAATTTTAGCCAGTGTTCTACCATTGACACCATCATATATGATACGACACATCTACCATATACTAACATAGTAGCCAGACTGAGAGATGAAAGAAGTTAGTCTATCCCAATAAATATGCAACAGTTCATGTTCAAATTGTGGGAAAGAGAAGATGGTCATGACGGTGAGTAGCTAAGCAAAAGACATAAAAACAGACTAAATAAAAGCAAACAGAAATGCGTCGCCTCCCCGGCAACGGCGCAAAAATTTGATACCGTCGTTTAGTACCAAAAATAAAATACCTAAGTACTACTAACAGAAGTCAGCGGTAAGTAGGGTCGATCTCCACAGGGAGGCTAGGTTGCTATCTATCTGCTTAACTCGGTCTGTCGGATTTGTCACAATTGGGGGTTTTATAAGATAAAGGACTAAAACTAACTAAAGCAAGGAGATAAAATAAACGATTGACAATAAGAGAAGGAAACTAGGATTTCGGGTCATCAAAAGAAACAGATAAAAGCAGTAAAGGTCACAAATAAGTCTCATAAATCAGTCTAAGGGGCAACGAATATCTCCTAACCGTCTCAATTCGCCCTAAAACACTATTAGTATAGCTTCCGCCCTTACTAAAGTATTCTATTGTTCACTGCAGGTGTCACCCTTCCCAATCGTCAGATCTAGGTCAAGGCTTACGAAACTAATCAGTCGAATAACGTTAACTCAAGCGACTAATTGTAATCAAAACAGCGATGAACAACATAGAAACGATCTAATCAACAGATCTTAAACCTAATTAGCAAAAATCGTTATTCCATCAATTCCCCTAATCCTAGCAACGAATTACCTAAGCATAGCGATAAATCTAATAACAATAATAATGAAACGATTAATTAAATAAAGCATAACGAAAGGAATAAACTAAACTAATTGCGTAAATTAATTAAAGGAGAACAAGAAATTAAGAATAAAACAGTAATTAAGAAGAGATTAAGAACAAGAAGTAAATTAAGAACAAGATTAAGGGAAGAAGAAGTTTACAATTGAATCTAGAAAGAAAAGAAAGAGGAACGCCGAACGAAATAAGCAAAGTAACGTCACCCCAAAACTGAGCAAAGGGGAATTAGTCTCTATGTCTAAATTCGTCTCTTATTTATACTCAAGAGCTAATTATTATTTCCTAAATTAATAAAAGATAAGACTAATTACTAAGTCTCGCGCAAACAAATCTCGCTGCAGCATAAATTGGTCGACCGACCACAAGACCCAGTCGATCGACTGAGCATAGTTGAACAGTAGCTTCTAGAATTCGCGCTCTGGTCGATCGACCAAGTAGGTCAGTCGATCGACCAAGGGTGCCGTACAGTAGTGCATTCCGACGAATTCTGCAGCGCGCAACGATCTTAAAAGAGCTGTCATTTCTTCGTTACTTGATCAAATCAAGCGTTCTACGCGGCTTGGAAAGATAAGAGGATAAGCTTTCACGTCCAATTGGAATCACTCGATTATCAGCCCTAGAACTCGAGATATTGTCATCTGAAGCAGGCTGCAATATCGTGAGGTGCTTCGTTGCTTGTTAAACTCGTATGCACCCATGCTTTTGCTATCTTTAGGCCTTGAAACGCACACCAAGATCATTCCTCAAGATTTCCCTTCATGCCAAATGCTATGCTAAACACTTTGGGACGGATTTGGCTCATTATCTACTCAATTCCGCAATAATCTGCAATATTACATAAAAAGGCGGAAGTCGACGAAAAGGGGCAAATAGTGGAATAAACTACTAATAATAGACATAAAATGCGTGGAAATAAAGATGTAAAACATCATATTACAGACACGCATCAGACACCTTGCATTAAATGGGAGATAGTAATAGGACAAGAGAATTGGTGACGCACACATGTCGCGGACAAGTGGGATATTGTTGAAGTATGTGTCCTCGACAATAATGCGATCACATGTTTAAATCTCATAATAAGAATGCATGAGGGAAGTAATATTTTATTGTCAACTGATCCACATTAATCGGTAATGATTGGCTGACTAGAGTTTGACATTACTGTCATATGACGGTGGTGATCAGTTGATCCCTTAAGGTCATACCTCTAGGGTAACACTCTTAATTGATTAATTAATTAATTGTATGTTGATACAAGTTAATTAATTCTTTAAAATTGAAAAAATGATTTTGTGAGTGAGAATACGTATCTTATTGTAATTTGATTAAATAAGATTCGTACTAAGTAATTAAATTGTTTTATTACTTAGGTTTTATTATTGTTTATGAAACAATTATAATAAGAATGAATGGTTTATTATAAATACAAGTTATTGTGATTTATAATTCAATGACCCATTTTAAGTACTTGTAATCATGAATTACTAGTAAATTTTTGTATGTGATTTATTTTGTTAATATAATAATTTTTAATAAGTTAAAAATGCATTATTTTATAACATGTCTAGTAACATCTATAATATGTCACACTACACAAATTGACATATGACAAACTTCAAAAATGGACCCTTTTTATCTCAAGGGTGTCGTGTAAGTGGAGGGGGTTGGGTAGGTTGAGGACTTAATTGTTGCTCTAATTGAGAATTAAGCACATTGATTATGTCTCTAATAGACCTAATCAATAGCCCTACACTCTACATCTTCAGACGAACATTTTGAGCATGGATTGGGCATTACTCCCCTTGCTACCCGGCCACTAGAGAAAGAAGAGGAGTTTTCTCTTCTTATCATTCATTCTTACAAAACAATTATATAGATAATTAAGATATTCTCTCTAGAGTTTTTGAGAACATATATAACAACAACAACATCAGAGCCTTAATCCCAAAATGATTTGGGGTCGGCTGACATGAATCATTTTTTCGAACCGTCCATGGGTGAACGCACCAATATTATTATAATTAGTATACAATAATATTAGTTATAATTTTACTTGCTCATATTCTAATTTCTAGTCCATGGGTGAACGCACCAACATTTTTTGAGAACATATAAGAAAGAAAAATCACAAAATCACTAATATTATTCTACCATTACTAGAAGTAGTATACAATAATATTAGTTATAATTTTAAGGGCTCATATTCTAATTTCTAGTATTTAAATTAGCATATGAATTAAGGGTAATTACCTTGGTACAATTCCTTGAGGAGTAGATTCTACTATTGAATCTAAGGGTTTTGTTGGAGCACTTGGTTTTTCTTAAGAAGACTAATTTGGTAGGAGACCAAATTAGTATACCCATTTCGGCCCTCATTGTAAGTAGATCGGTTTTCTTCTTACTTTGCATTTTATTGTTATGCATGTATAAGATCTTGTTAGTTTATGACTAAACTAAATGTATTAAGTTATTAGAAGTGTCTAATAAGAAGTTATTGATTCCTACACTTCCAATTCTCAAACTTCCCTACTTACACTCTTTGCCCATGCAATGAAGTCGGCAATGGTAGGAGAAATGGCGGAATAAGTCCCCTCACCTTCTAATGCATGAATCTCATCTTCGACTGGAGAAATTAGGTGTGAACAATCCAAGGTGGATTCTTCATCTGTGATCATCAAAATTCCAAAAGGATTCTGAGTATTGTTGGGCTTACCTCCAGGAGGTATGGGTAAACGACCATCTTCAATCATATCCTGTAGGACGTGCTTTAGCTTGAAACATTTCTCTGTATCGTGTCCCTTGCCTCTATGATATTCGCTGTATGCATTCTCATCCCAGAATTTGGACTTCTTCTCTGGGTCAGGTGTAGGTCCTATGGGTTGGAGCTTACCCTGTTTTATCAACCTTTTCAGAGCATTGGAGTATGTATCGCCAATGTTTGTGAACTTCCTCTGTGGGTTATTCTTCTTTGATAATTCGACAAGGTTAACCTCATTAGTCTTGCTAGTAGACCTATAAGAACGACTCGTTGAACCTTGGTATCCACGACCCACCGTTTTGGACAAGATTCCTTTAAGGATGTGTAGATACCTCATTTCTGCACCTCCCGCAAACCACCCGGTGATGATTGGGCCGGATGTTTGGTACGCGGAACGATTTGTGACAGTTCGTAAGTTTATCATCAAGTGATTGGTCAAACACTAATGTCCACCTCTTAGTTGTCATCTACGTGCCGATACGGTCGTTTTGACAGTAATTAGAGTACATTTGGAGTCCGGGTCTGAAACCGTCTTCATTTTCTATAACCGCTAAATCCCGAGTCAGAATGTTCTGGAATGTTCCGGATATTTCTATTCCATATTTTATAAATATTTCACAATCTTTATTCTTTGGTAAACAATTTCCTGAAATATTCATACAAAATATTAAGGAAAACCAAATTATTCCGTCCTTCCATAACTTAAACACGGAAATCTTTCTTCCGCGGGAGGAAACCACTTGGGAACAGACGCAGCAGGTGCTGGGCCTCTTCCCAGGTCCTTTTCTGCGTATTTTTTGTATCTTTTTCATATCTTTTCGAGATTCACTTCCAAAGTCTCTCCGAAAACCCTATTCCTTCACGTGATTAGTATAAATAGGAGCCTTCGCTCCTCATATTTCTCACGCGAGTGTCCGCCCTTCTCTTCTCCCTTTGCATTCTAGACCGTTGTTCTTACTTTTTGGCGTCTACGTGCTTGAACATTCGACCACGTAAGCTCGGATCCTTCTGAGTACCAGCCTCATTTGCATGACCGACCAATTTGACAACCTCCACAATAATCAACTTAATTAATCTAATCGTTTTCCTCTTACGATGACACTTTCGTCTACATTCGCGTCGAGCATCACTAATCGATAACTTAGTTCTTCTCGTTTCGTCAAACATGTAAGTCTGAGGGTGTAAATCTCTCTTTTATTTATTGTTATTTACTTTTTGTATCACAATTGTAAGGTTTATATCAAAAACACCTCTTAAAACCGATTTCTAAAACCGTGTTTAAAACCCTTTTTAGGGATTTCCAGAAGACAAACCATCGAGAAAGGACGCAGCAACTGTTGCGCCTCTTCGAAGGAGCGCAGTTCCTGCTGCGCCTCTTCGTGAGGCTGCCGCAGTTCCTGCTTCCTTTCTTCTTCCTTCGTCCTCTGTAATTCGTTAACTTTTTGTTTGTATTTGTTTTCTTTAATTCTTTGTTACAATAGCACAATAATTTCACATGTATATTATTTATTCATTCATCAACACATATAATTCATCATTAAATTCGGCTTAAATCCCTTATAATCTCATATTTGCAGGTTTTCGTCATTAAACTCAAACCGGGTTGTAGAAATTCAATTTGTTCATATTGAGTTTCCGGAATTCGATTCTTTGATATATTTCCATCTATTCATCGTATATTCGTCATTAATTCGTCATATTTAACCTATTTAGTTCACCTATGTCATTAATCAATCGTTCATTCATGTAATTAATTCATCTTTAATCCGTCTCATCCATGTTTTATCGCTTTTATGACCCATCAATCACATGTAAATAACCTATTAATCACTTTCATCCGAGTAAATATATTAATCAACCATTAAATTCACCAATTTACATTAACAATTTGCAGTTCCGGCTTCACAGCCAGAACTCACCCTTGGATTAGACGCAGCAACTGCTGCGCCTCTTCCAAAGGGCGCAGTCCTGCTGCGCCTGTTCCAGGTTGATTTCTGTCTCTGAACTCCCTTCCGTGTTGCCTTGACTTAGTTTAATTAGCTTACGTATAATTAACTATTAACCGTATTATCGCCTACTGATTTGTTCGTTAATTTATTCTTTTAGTCTTTTTCTCAAATTATCCGTTTTAAAGGTATTTTCGACATAAATCACCTAATCCATTGTAATTATTGTAATCTTTATTATTGTAATTTTCTTTTATTGTATTTATCACCATATTTTGTATCATTTTTATGTTTTCACATGTAATTGAACCTTAAATCCAACTTCGACCTAATTGTTTGCTAATTAATTGTTCACCAACTTAGTCTAATTCTTCACATGCTAGGATTAAAACGTTGGATGTTGAATTGCATGCATATAATCGACGATATATCAAGTATAGATGATTTTTCCTAATCATTAGTAGAGGCCGCTATCGAGGCGGGCGGGATTAGGTGTTCGATCAAAAGAGCTTCCTAATACGTACCCTCACCCCTTACTCCAGATCTCTGTGAACATCCGTGTTCATTGGCATCCACGAGAGTCATTCTAGACATAGAATGCTAAGGGTAACGATTGCTTAGTTTTTATGTCACTACTTTGTGTCTTGAAATGACACGAGGTATTCGAACGGTTTCCAATTTTCCACAATAAATTGGTGGCGACTCCACAAAATGCAAACGCTTGTTCTCTCTCCCAAGCGCCCCCGTTGTCCACAGTTTGGCGACTCCGTTGGGGATAATACACTTACGTGTAGCCAAGGGTGAAACTTGAACAAGGTTAGGGAATAATTTGTACAAGACAATTGTCGGTTTTCATAACTCGGTCTTCCTAGATGGTTTTATTCGGCCTTCCTAGGCCCAACCCAGCCCATTCAACCAATCGTCCCGTCTAAACGGTCCTAATTCTTATTTGGGCCTAAGGATGGATAGCGATTGACGTCATCTAAACCATGATGCTTACTCTTGTTTGTATCAAGGACCTTCACTACTTGAGGAAATGGACTAGGAATCGGCCTTACTCTTGTTCGGTACGAGCCTCTCCACAGACTTCGGGTTTGATTGTTCGGTATGGCAACCCACCCTTTAAACCAAAACCCTTTTAAATGCACTCAGCATCCCGTTGTAATGCTTGTATGAATGTTTGTACCTTACGTGATCACCATTTCTAAACGAAACCATGACGATTTTTGTAAAAATCAAAATCCTTTTTTTAAAAACAAAATTTCGAAAAAGGCCATTGATTAGCGCAAAACCCAGTCAAAACTCCGTCTGTCTGTCGAGTCAAAATTCGGGCCCAAGCCCATTTCAAAGCCTCACTTCGAGTCCACTCCTACAACTACACTATAGTTGACTAGGATACACATTTTCAAAACTTTGTCTTTTCTTCAAAGCTCATTCAACATAAGTGGCACACACCAACTTCAAGAGTCAAAACATTTCTTCTCTTAGCAAGTGTGTTAGAATGGTCGATCGTGTTTTGATTCGTCATCGATCTCTTATCCAGTTTTCATGATGCCTGAAAGCGATGCGAACTTTAACCAACTTCAAGATGGTAATGATCGAATCCTAGCCGCACTAGCTCAAGTCCAAGTTACTCAAGACCAAGTGTATGATCGCCTTGACACCATCGAGGGCCGGATCTACGCCGTAGAAGGGAGGTTGCCTCCTCAAGAAAGTGAAGTAGTGGGTGACTTCGCAAGTGAATCCAAGGACGAAAATCCTCCCATGGGAATGACTGTAGCCGAGAAAAGACTCCAATACTTAGAGGAGCAATTGATATACCTTAAAGGAGATGACATTTATATTGAGAACAACCGCAGGTATGAGGCCGTCAATTCCAAATTACCAACCAACTTCAATATGACGGATATCCCTAAATTCAAGGGGCACGAAAACCCTTTGAACCACATCCGTGCTTTTAAGGATTACATGTCTATCAAAGGCATCAAACCCGAGATATTCTTAAGGATCTTTCCTTCATCTCTTGACACCATCCCAAAGCAATGGTTCTACTCTTTAGAACATAAGAAGATCGCTACTTGGGAAGATGCCGCGATCGAGTTTGCTAAGCAATATGCGGATAATGCCGAGATCCAAGTTAACATGCGCACTCTAGAGGTTCTTACCCAAAATGACAAAGAAGGATTCACCGACTTCCTAAGTAGGTGGAGAAAGACTAGTACCCAACTAGTTGAACGCCCGGATGAGGCTACCCTTGTGGAGAAGTTCATAGACAATCTCAAACCCATCTATGACAATCATTTGAGATACCAAAACATCAAAACTTTCAAGGACTTGACTGTACTAGGAACAAGGATTGAAGATGACATCCGTAAAGGGCTCTTGTCCAAAACGGTAGGCCGAGGATATCAAGGCTCAACAAGTCGTTCATACGGCTCCACTAGCAAGACCGATGAGGTTAACCTTCTCGAGCCATCCAAGAAAAGTACCCCACCAAGGAAATTCACGAATCTTGGGGACACTTACTCCAACGCTCTAAAGAGGTTAATGAAGCAAGGCAAACTCCAACCAATAGGACTTACTCCCGAACCTGAAAAGAAATCCAAGTTATGGGACGAGAACTCGTACTGTGAATACCATAGGGGCAAGGGGCATGACACAGAAAAATGCTACAAATTGAAAAATGTGCTTCAAGATATGATTGAAGATGGTCGACTACCAATACCGCCAGGAGGTAAACCCAACAACACTCAGAACCCTCTTGGGATTCTAGTGATCACAAGTGAAGAATCTACCCTAGATTGTTCACACCTCATTTCTCCAATTGAAGATGAGATCCACGCGATCGAGAATGAAGGGTTCTACTCTACTATCTCCCCTACCATTTCCGACTTCATCACATGGGCAAGGAGTGTGGATATGTAAGTTTGGGAATTGGAAAATGTGGTGACCAATTTACATAACCCCAACGCAACACCCAAAGAACATGTGCCACTAATCTTCTCTCAAACTGCCACTATTCAAGAAATAGTCGCCGTGGTTGATAAACTAGTCGACCAAATCACACGATTAGAAGACGAGGTCATGAGAATTAGAGGACTAGCTACAATAAATAGAGTATGGGCCGATGATGATGAGGACGAGTATCTCATTGAAAACTCCCTAGTCAAAGAAATAGTCCAAAATGGTGACGACCAAGATGTGGACCACCTAACTCGTTCGGGCCGTCCATATCAAAATACTACTCAAAGTGGTCCAACCAACGTTGTCACACCAAATGATAACGAAGATGACTCCACTGATCACTTGCTCAAGCAATTACAGAAGACAAAGGCTGATCTTTCAGTCTGGCAACTAGTAGCAAGCTCATTCCCACATCGCCAAGCTTTACTGCAAGCTTTGGCCAAGCTAAGTGTAGCACATAACTCCACACCTGACGATGTAGTCAACTTGGTCTTCCAAGAATCACCGAAGCTAAGTAATCCTATTACTTACTCAGACAAAGATTTGCCACCCTTTGGCGCCAGTCATAACTTGGCTCTCTACATCACCGTCATTTGTTTAAAGAAGAACGTGCCAATGACCTTGGTAGATGATGGCTCCGCGGTCAACGTCATACCCCTCAAAACGGCATACATATTAGGCATGAAAGAGTCGGATTGACCCCTACCAATTAAGGTGTTCGCACATATGATGGTACACGACGGAAGGTAGTAGGACTCGTAAACCTAACCATAGCCACAGGGCCAATTGAGCGAAAGGTTAACTTCCGAATAGTGGACATCGAAGCTTCCTTCAACATACTCCTAAGAAGACCTTGGATTCACGCTTCCAAAGCGGTAACATCCACCCTTCATCAAAAGATCAAAATCCCACTAAATGGCAAAGTGGTGACGATCACTTCGTCACCCATCAAGGCAATAATCGAAAAGAAGTCGAACAATCAAGTCCTTGCGGATCCAGTATATGAGCTCGGGGGCTTCCAAAGCATAAGCGTCATAAAAGTGAATTGGCACCCTTGTACTACGATCCCTACTCCAATTTGTTGGTCAACCACATACTCAAATCCCAGGGATACTTCCTTAAAATGCCTTTAAACCCTATCCGAAGAAACACCTTCGCACCCTACAAGGAAGGCAACTCAAAAAGGATACCACTTGGACTAGGGTACAAACCCACCAAAGAGGAAGTTCTCGAGATGCTTGCTCAAGTTCAAAACCGTAAGTACGTGGGAGTCCAAATGCGACCCTATCTCCCTACCCTAAACGGATACTTCGTTACGGAAGGAAGTCTAGAACTCTTTCACGGATTTCCTGAACCTTGGCACTATCTCGAGAGGAAGCTGGCCGGAATCGAGATCTTTCACGATTGCTACTTCATTCCTCCAGAAACGGTTCCTACCATCAAAGCTTGTCAAGCACCTTGCTTAGACGAACAAGCTGTTAGTCTATTGTTTGGAGAAGATCGATTTGTTAGAGCCGCGCAGGATGAGATCATTACCATGATACTTCAAGACGATCACTTCAACCCTACCGCGTTAATCACAGAAACAAGCGCGAATCAGCAGAAAGGATGGAGAAAGTCAATCAAGTGGACCAACAATCAAGGAATACTCTTCAAGCTCACCACTGGAGAAGGAGAGATGTTCAAAAGAGAACCAGAAGACGATGAATTCGAGTCAGAGTCAGAGTCGGAGTCAGAGTCGGAGTCTAGAGAAGTCACTAAGGAGTCTCCTCCTGTCGTCATCCCCATTCCCTTTATTTCTTCTAGTTTAGCCTCAAATAGTAACAGTAGTTCGGGAAATGTCCCAAGACTGTCCCTTTACCGCCACTGACCACAGATCAGATGGCTTCTCTGTTTCAACTTTTCTCAAATTTTAATATGAATAAATCAGGTTCTGCTTACTCTTTGTGTTATCTTGAGTGCAATTCTGTTTACGATGATACTGAGGATGACCAAGACCCAGACTCAATTGAAATACCTCCCTACGTAGCCAAAGAAATACTACAGGATGGGGAAGGGGGACCAGTAATAGAAAACACCGAACCCATCAATGTAGGAACCGAACTAGAACCCCAAGAACTTACGATAGGGACTACCTTAAGCTCTACCGAAAGGGCCGATTTCATAGACCACCTAAACGAGTTCAAAGACGTTTTCGCTTGGTCTTACAAGGACATGCCAGGGATCGACAGGGATATCGCCGAACATAGAATTCCGATTAAGCCCGGTTTCAAGCCTGTGAAACAGAAGCTTCGTCGAATGAGAACAGAATGGGCTCTCAAGATTAAGGAAGAAGTCGATAAGCAATTCAAAGCCGGGTTCATCAAAGTTTCCGAGTATTCTAACTGGGTAGCTAACATAGTACCCGTACCCAAAAAGGATGGGAGAATCCGTGTTTATGTTGATTTTAGGGACTTAAACAAAGCAAGTCCTAAAGATGACTTCCCTCTACCACATATTGACATATTGGTGGACAATACTGCAGACCACGCATTACTATCCTTCATGGATGGGTATGCGGGTTATAACCAAATCAAAATGGCCATAGAAGACATGCATAAGACCGCTTTTGTCACTCAATGGGGAACCTATTGCTATACGGTAATGCCGTTTGGGTTAATCAACGCCGGAGCTACATATCAACGCACCGCAACTACACTCTTACATGACATGATGCACAAGGAAGTTGAGGTATACGTAGACGACATGATTGTTAAGTCTAAGGATAGAGAAGGGCATATTGCGAACCTTCGCAAATTTTTCGCAACGCTACGAAAATACAACATGAGGCTCAATCCTCAGAAGTGCGCATTCGGAGTAACATCTGGCAAACTTCTGGGATACGTCGTTAGCTAACGAGGTACAGAAATAGACCCTTCCAAGATCAAGGCTCTGATCGAAATGCCACAACCTCAAACAGAAAAAGAAGTCAGAGGATTCCTGGGAAAAGTGCAATATGTAAGTCGATTCATATCAAAACTCACCATGATTTGCGAGCCCATCTTCAAGAAGCTAAAGAAAATGGATCACACCATGTGGGATGATGATTGTCAAAAGGCATTTGACCGAATCAAGGAAACATTGGCTAAACCACCAGTGCTCATGCCACCTCAACGAGATCAACCTCTTGGTTTATATCTCACAGTAACCGAAATAACCATGGGTGCCATGCTAGCTCAAACTGTAGGAAGCGAAGAAAGGGCTATCTACTACCTTAGTAAGAAGTTCTTGGAGTACGAGTGCAAATACTCACAACTCGAAAAGACATGCCTCGCTCTTGTGTGGGCAACGAAGAAGCTACGCCATTACATACTTAGCTACTCCGTCAAAATATACTCCAAAATGGATCCAGTCAAATACCTCTTCGAAAAACCCGTCCTCAACGGGCGTCTAGCAAGATGGACTTTGATGCTCTCAGAGTTCAATCTCAAGTATGTGCCTCTGAAAGTAATAAAAGGTCGCGCCGTGGCCGAATTCTTCGCAGAAAATCCCATCAATGATGCACAAACAATAGATACTTGGTCATTTCCGGACGAGGATATACTCCAAACTGATGTAGACTCCTCGGACCTTTACTTTGATGGAGCATCAAACTTAAGAGGATTTGGAATTAAGGTGAGCATACACCAATCTCTGTCAAACTCGACTTCGAGGAGACAAATAACGCAGCAGAATACGAAGCTTGTCTCATTGGACTACAAGCGGCAGTGAGCTTAGGCATTAACAACCTCTGAGTACATGGGGATTCATCCCTGATTATCAATCAAGTTACGGGATCTTGGAAAATTCGAAGCGAAAGCCTAGCACCTTATCAAGCTAGAATAGACCAAGTTGCCCAATTCTTTGATCACATAACCTATCTACACCTACCTCGGGAAGAAAATCAATTTGCAGATACTCTTGCAAAACTCGCATCTTTGATTAATATGCCAGATGACATGGTAGAAATGCCTTTATGTATCGAACGACGGTCAGAGCCGGCTTATGTCCATCAAATCACCGATGAAGAGGAAATCGCACAGGAACCCTGGTTCCAAGCAATCCTAAATTTCAAGCTCAACGGTACCTATCCACCGGATATGGACAAGAGGGGACAACGTGCTATATGCCTACTAGCTTCCCAATACATTCTCATGCAAGGAGAGTTATACAAAAGAACACCTCTTGGTGTAATCCTACGTTGCCTTGATCATTCACAGGCACGAAAAGTGATGGAAGAAGTCCATGATGGAGAATGCGGTCCTCAAATGAGTGGGCCCATGATGGCAAAGAAAATCACACATTTGGGGTATTATTGGACCACAATAAAATCCGATTGTATCAAATACGTAAGACACTGCCACAATTGCCAAATCTTCGGGAACGTACAACATGTCCCTCCTTCATTGCTCTACACGATGACATCTCCTTGGCCATTTTCTGCCTGGGGAATTGACATAATCGGGAAGATAACCCCAACAGGAACAGGAGGTCACTGTTTCATCCTAGTGGCAATCGACTATTTCACCAAATGGGTAGAAGCGGCTTCCTACACTAGTCTCACGGCTAAAAACGTGGCAAAGTTCATACAGAACAACATCATCTGTCGATACGGTTGCCCACATGAGATCATTAGTGATAATGGATCACATTTCCAAGCTGAGACTGAGCAATTGCTAGCCAATTACAAAATTAGATATCACCACTCTTCGCCCTATAGACCACAAACTAATGGCGCGGTAGAGGTAGCAAACAAGAACGTTGTCACAATTCTCAAAAAAATGATTGACAACTATCGAGATTGGCCAAGCAAGATACCCTTTGCTTTATGGGGATATCGCACATCTGTTAGGACGCCCACTGGGGCCACACCTTTCTATTTGACCTACGGCATGGAAGCTGTACAACCGGTCGAGCTAGAGATACCATCCTTGCGTATTTTACTCGAAAGTCAAATCCCAGAAGCCGATTGGAAGAGGGATAGATATGAAGAACTCATCCTCCTGGATGAATGTAGGCTACGCGCCCTGCACAATGTCCAAACATATCAAGCACGTATCAAACGAGCTTTCAACAAAAGGGTTAGGCCCAGGAACATAAAGGAAGGAGACTTAGTACTCAAATCGGTTAGAGCTCTTTTACTTGTCGATCCACGGGGAAAATTCAAACCTAATTGGGCCGGACCATTTCTAGTCAAATCCACTCCACTTTTAATATAAAACCCACATCTCATATGACCTAACTCACTTCTCAAACACTCTTTCACTCCACAAAAACAAAAACCCCCAAATTCTAGGGTTTCGATCAAAAGGTTCAAAAGCAAGATTCAATCCAAAAAGAGCATCTTCCTACTTCAACAAATCAAAAATTCCAACTCTACAATCAAAGAATGGGACCAAGAGGATCTCTATTTAGGGATAGAAGAAGACAAGAGTGAGAGGAAGTTCTTCTACTTCTCACATTAACACTCTAAGGAGGGAGCATGAAGAAATTATGGATCTTACCAAGCTTGATGACTTCTCTAATGTTGAATTCGTAAATGATGTGCAAAAGCTCGTTTTTCACCGACTTCTTGGTAAGAACATTCTCCCTACAAAGTTTTTATGCCATAGAACTTTAAGGACGCTTGGGATTTACCATCAAATGGAAGCCCTTTTTTAATTGTTTGGTCTCTCTACCCTATTCCACATGTAAGAGCAAACCTACCGATCCCTTGTTCTTGAATTTTTAAGCTTCTTGAAAATCACAACCTTGGACAAAACGATTTGTATAGAATTTAGGTTGGAAAGTGTTTCGAGAATGATGACTCTAGTGGAATTTGCTAATGTACTTGGCCTCGATGTCTCGCCTACCCGGACATCAAAGCCGAAGAAATATAGTGTTGCACTCCTTTGGAGGGCCATGACCGGCCGTGATTTTATGTACATCAAGGAGTGTCTAGCTTTCCACATTCAAAACCCTATCTTGAGACTCACTTACCGGTTCCATTCCGGCACCATCCTTGCACGCCGGGACCCGGTAATTGTGAACGAACTCGATCTTGTGTTCATGGAGTCCTATCTCAATATCCAAGGAAGGGGTGGATACCATTTTAATGCTCCTCTCGTACTACTTGAGAAGTGGTCTAAGTTTAGAAACGGAGATGACGATGGGATGAAACATATCGTTAATGGAGGGCTCATTACAAGGATTGAAAAACATTTCAATCCACAATTCAATGAGAACAATGAGTACACTCCTCTTTCTGGGAATACAGGGATAAATGAAGAACTCCTTCTTGTGCAACATCATTGGATAACCCTTGAGGGGGTCGACAAGAGAATCAAGTGGATAACAAAGGGGAGTGACCCAATCTACTTGCCAATGACCGGTCTACCAAGAATTTCACCACAGAGGGATCCTCTATCACCGATCCCATCCTACCTCATCCCCGCAAGACAAACCCAAGTAAGTCAAGCACCACCACCACCAAATCCCCAACAACAACAAGAGCAACAACAACAAGATGAGAAAATAAAGATACCTCCCTACCCCTTTAAGTACCAACCTTACAACCACCCTAACCCCTTTATTCTCCCCCGAGATGACTTTGTGACGGGGATCCTCCAAGCCATGCATTTGCGCCAATACAAAGCCGCCGTGGATAGCTACTATGCTCTTTACCCTCAATTTCACAACATGGTTCAACAAGGGAAGGTGAGTGAGGAGGGAATGTTCCCCTCTTGGGCACAAATGGACATACTCTTCCCAAATTCGGAAAAATCAAATGAAGGGGCAAATAGGCAAGAAGGAGAAGGGAGCGATAGATCTTATGGTGGGGATACGGTGGATCTCAATAGCGAAGAAGATGAGTTCATGGACCTTAATACAAGTGATGCATCCAAGGAAGTATGGGATAGTGACCTAGAGGGGGATGATGGCGATCTCTAGAAGATATCTTCATAGTTAGATGGAGCGGGCATAAGGCACCCATCAAAAGCTTAAGTGAAGTTTCCTTATCCCCTCCCTTTATTTTCAATTTTCATGAAAAGATTTGATGTTTTGATAACTTGTACCATATTTGTTTTCATCTTGAGAGTCCTAGCAACAAGGAGGACTAACACCTTGGCTCCATTAAGGTGTTCTTTTTATTATTACCACATGAAAAATCCAAAATGACAATTTGTAGTTCCAGGCATTGCATTCCGTGTGCATGAACGACCCCGAAATTTAAGACATTAGAAATAATGTCTATTTTGGTTTGGGGAAGTACATGCATATGCATCGGGAGGTAATCTAAATTACGCTCTCCGCCATAACAAAAACCCATGCATCATGTAGTGTAGCTTAGTATAGTTTGCATTTAGTTTAGAAATCATGCATCATGCTTGCATAATTTCCTATCGTATTGGCCATTGAGGACAATGCCCATACTAGTGTGGGGATGGGAAATTCTAACTTGAATTTTATTCAAAAATCCAAAAAAATTGAAAAATTGAAAAAATCAAAAACATGTTCATTTCCTTTATAATGTAGTCTTATATATATTGTCTTGTATATATTGTGTTTGTTCATCCTTGTTCACATTGATTGACTACGCCACATTCGAGACATGAGGATATTGAAGACCGCATGGTATGATCTTTCCAATCTCCTTTTTCCTCTTTATGTTAATGACTATGTGGCTTTATTTTGATGGATGCGGTATAAACAATGTGAATTTAGGATTGCATTTAGATTATTTGGCATATTAGTTGGTAGAATCATATGCATTAGGTTGTATAAATGTTAGTTGCATCATGGCATGTAGATTGCATGTTAGAAAAATTCTGTGAAACCATCTACTTGGGAAGTTTGACAAGTGTATATAGGCCCTAGTAGATGATTTTTCTTCTTAAGACTTTGCTTGTTAGAATACTTGTAAAACACCCTAGGATGTATCATGCTAGTATCCTTTGACCCATGGATTAAGGCCTAGTCAAGAGTACCTTGTGATGTGATAACTCCTTGGCTACCGTTTATTCCAAGGTGACCCTTGAAACCATGCAACCATCATTCATCCATGTTCTACCATATTTTGTCATTAAAGGGAATGGGTACAAAAAGAAATTGTTCAAAAGTTTGAGTTCAAGAAATGAAAAGAAAAGAAAAGAAATTTTTTGCAAATTGCATCAAAAGAAAAGAGGAGTAACAAAAATGAAAAACTCCTATGCTTCAAATATAAGGCACCCTCCTTACTAATTGGGGTGACTTTGAAAATGTTCAAAAGAAAAATGCAAAAGTTGAAAATTTTCAAGTATTGAAATGCCAAAAATCAAAAGAAATGGCAAAAAGAAAGTGTTCTCAAATGTTATATGCCACAAGAAATTGGGGGGGAAAAACAACAACAAAAGCAAACTCCCAAATGAAACTCAAATACTATCGATCCCTTTATCCATCGTATCCATTTTTGTGCACGGTAAAGAGGGGACGACCCTTCTTCTTGTCTAGGCAAGAGGGGGAATTCCGCGATCCTCCAGTGTTTCTAACACCATAGGGAGTCTATTCTTGACAAAAGCATTTAACGATTGAGGACAAAGGTACCCTAGTTTGACACAACTTGGAGGTGATTTATTGGTATCTTTCTAGGCTTAGTAGTTTGAAGAAATTGCATCTATGAAGGAGTGTGTACCCTTGAATTGCTTCCCCTTTAGATAATTTCCGCCACTTAGATGAGGATGTTGGAATATGTGTCCTCCGACAATTATGCGATCACAACTTTTGATCATAATGATCACATGTTTAAGTCTCATTTTAAAGAATACAAATTGGGAAGCAATATTTTACTGTCAACTGGTCCACATATATCGGTAATGATTGGCTGACTAGAGTTTGACATTACTGTCGTGAGACGGTGGTGACCAGTTGATCCCCTTAGGTCATACCTAAAGGGTAACACTCTTAATTGATCATTTAATTGATCGTATGCCGATACGGGTCAATTAAATTACTTAAAATTGACGGACGATTTTGGAAGTAATATTTACGTGTCTCATTGTAATTTGATTAAATAAGATACGGTCTAAGGAATCGAATTGTTTTATTACTTGGATGAAATTATTGTTTAAAGAAACAATTGCATTTGAATGAATAATTTATTGTAAATACAAGATGTTGTGATTTACATTTGGTAAAATATTTTGGTACAAGTAATTACGAATTACTAAGTCGATTTTTGTATATGACGTATTTTTATTAATGCGTTGATTTTTAATATGTTAAAAATACATAACAATTTTATGTGACATATGACATGTGACATATGACAATTTGACAATTTGACAAAGATAAAATGGAGTCCATTTTATCCATGTAAACCGAAATAATGGGAGGATTAGGAAAATATTAGGTTAATTATGTTAGTGGTAAGCATAATGATTTACCTAAATACTAGCCATGCAAACCTAGTCGTCATTGTGAAGAACACTTTGTTCATGCATTGGCCCTCTTCCCTTCCCCATTCCACCCGGTTTTTGAGAGGAGAAAACCATGGGTTTTTCTCCTCATTTTACCTAATATACACTACCAAAAACATTTTAGATCATTTTTCATTCATTATTCATCTAAAATTAGAGTTTTAGAAAGATAAAATTCTTCCTTCTCTTCCTTCTCTCTAAACCGAAATAATAAAGAGTCCAATAATATTTTTGGGTCAATTTTAATACAAAATTAGTATTATTCTAGTAATAATAATATTAATTTTATTAAGTTGTTATCTTGGGTATAATACTTTTGGGAGGGATTCTCTTCTTGAATCCTTGTTCATCCACTAAGGAAAGCTCAAGAACAAGAGAGTAGGAGAACTCTCTTGTGCCCATATAAACCGAAATATCAATGTGAGATGATGATTTCTTCTTTATTTATTTTGTAGTTTGCATGCATAAGATCACCTTTTAATTTTATGACTAAATTAAAATTATAACATATATGAATATGTTGAGTATAGAGATCCAGATTTCTAACAGAGGAAAGTGGCTATTCTTTTGTAGCTGCATCCATTACTTGATTTTGTGTGCTTTAATGTTTGGATGTGTCGCCATTTTGGCAAGACCCACCTTGCCTTGCAAGAAGGCATCCTACCTCATGGTTCACTACTACAAAATGGCTCTGTTGCAACATTTTGCATGTAACATATATTTTTTTTGTTGCAATTTATTGTAAAGATATCAACCAAGCAACACTTATAAAAGAAATGTTGCATTTTACAATAATATGCAACACTTTTATATAATTGTTGCATTTTATCACTATATATAGCAACAATATTTTTTAGGTGTTGCATTTAATGGATGTATTAGCAACACTTTTTAATATATGTCGCATATGTTATTAATTAGGCTAAGTAATAACAAAAGTTTTTTTAAAAAATTAGAGAAAAACAAATTTTTAGTATATTCAAAATATTTAGAAACGAAATTTTAGGCGGGTTAGTGAAAAATAAAAAATAAAAAATTTAGAACCAAATCTAAATTATTAGGGCTTGATGAAAATTAGAGGAAATTTTAGAAACCAACCGTCAAAACCCTTTTGCTTCCTCAAAGTATTCTAAAAAATTTTATATCATCGTCATTGATAATCATCTTCATCTTCAACAATCATCTACTACCATATTAATTCTTATTTGCTATCGATTCTCACTCTGAAGCGACCGCCTTTGATTGTGCTGCTCTGTTTGATTTTGCAAGCTTCCTAATTGTCTCAGGTATGATGATTCAATCCCGATCATTTCGTTTTTCTGTTTCGTCGACTTATTTTTTTGCTATTCATTATTATTTCCTATTAAATTGTTTGTTGTTTGCTATTCATCATAATTTGTGTTTATGTTGATTTGAGAGTTTGTGAATTGAGAGACTACTTTAACATTGAGTTGTGTATTTCAATTGTCGAGTAGAGTAAGGCCTCTATATGAATGCTCGCTCTTGATTTAGATTATCCCATTTCCCTACTTTAACAATATTCATTCATGAGCAGGCCACTTAAAACATTTAGGAAGACAAAAACGACATTCCTCTAAACAGTGCCAAAACAGACTAGTTCAGTAGCATGTTTGAATCAGACCCTTCTTGCAGATGCCATAACTTGCTCCTTAGGATGATTTAGAATGCCCCACCAGTACCAAATGAAAGCTACATGAATTAGCTACTACCTCCAAAAAGAATTACCCTGATATGTTGCCTGGTTTGATAGATATGATGATTTTAGTGCTGATAGGTCAGGCTGAAATTCTGCTGTACATTTCAGCACGCAGTGACAAATTTAAGGCACCATAACTTTTTACTCAATATGAAACAGGAAGTGACCCATATGCCAAATCAAATCTAGATGAGTTGTCTACACTCTCCAATTGGAACCATTCAAGAACATGGCATGAATTGAGAGATATCTAGGTTTGAGTAAGTTCAGGTCAGAATTGTACCGTATAGCATTCTCCTGCAGGGTCTGTTTGCAATGGCCATAACTCGAGATACACATAAGATATGAGTATGATTCCACCTCTCAGGTTTAGCTAACATTCTAAGGTTTCCAAAAATATAAAGAACATAAATAATGACTTAGTGTAGCTCAAGATATGATGCAATGAAGTTGCCCTATTTCTGATGTGATTCATTCTCAGGTTGTTTGCTAT
The DNA here is from genome assembly GCF_048544455.1 of Silene latifolia. Taxonomy (NCBI): domain Eukaryota; kingdom Viridiplantae; phylum Streptophyta; class Magnoliopsida; order Caryophyllales; family Caryophyllaceae; genus Silene; species Silene latifolia. The sequence continues at coordinate 48,922,231 of NC_133528.1, read as the reverse complement.
TCATCATAATTTGTGTTTATGTTGATTTGAGAGTTTGTGAATTGAGAGACTACTTTAACATTGAGTTGTGTATTTCAATTGTCGAGTAGAGTAAGGCCTCTATATGAATGCTCGCTCTTGATTTAGATTATCCCATTTCCCTACTTTAACAATATTCATTCATGAGCAGGCCACTTAAAACATTTAGGAAGACAAAAACGACATTCCTCTAAACAGTGCCAAAACAGACTAGTTCAGTAGCATGTTTGAATCAGACCCTTCTTGCAGATGCCATAACTTGCTCCTTAGGATGATTTAGAATGCCCCACCAGTACCAAATGAAAGCTACATGAATTAGCTACCACCTCCAAAAAGAATTACCCTGATATGTTGCCTGGTTTGATAGATATGATGATTTTAGTGCTGATAGGTCAGGCTGAAATTCTGCTGTACATTTCAGCACGCAGTGACAAATTTAAGGCACCATAACTTTTTACTCAATATGAACCAGGAAGTGAGCCATATGCCAAATCAAATCTAGATGAGTTGTCTACACTCTCCAATTGGAACCATTCAAGAACATGGCATGAATTGAGAGATATCTAGGTTTGAGTAAGTTCAGGTCAGAATTGTACCGTATAGCATTCTCCTGCAGGGTCTGTTTGCAAAGGCCATAACTCGAGATACACATAAGATATGAGTATGATTCCACCTCTCAGGTTTAGCTAACATTCTAAGGTTTCCAAAAATATAAAGAACATAAATAATGACTTAGTGTAGCTCAAGATATGATGCAATGAAGTTGCCCCATTTCTGATGTGATTCTCAGAACTGTTATGAGCTTCTGAAATCCATTTCTTTTTGGCTTGATTTGGGATCACTTGGCCTACCTTGTGTCATGGACTAAATATTATCTTAACAAAATGATACCCCTCTTGCTCCTGTTTCATTATGTGCAAGAGACATAGCTGAAAAATCGCAAGGTCCGTCAATTAACGTAGTTTAAATTAGTTAAGCATGTTTAGTTAATTAATAAACTCAACTAAAGGTAACATTGATTTGTCGGAAGTCATAACATAATTTAGTTTTGATTCATTTACTTCTATTTCACTTTTCACTGTCCTTTTGTTCAACAGTTCTTGGGATTAGAAATATATTGCATGTCATTTACTATAATAGACGAATTGTAAATTATTGTTTCTTATAATGGGTTTTTCATATTTCTCTTCAAATCAAATTTAAATTTATTCCAGAATTCGCGATCGGAAAATGGAAACGAATAGAAGTTGGATGTATTTACCTCGACGATTACCAGAGTATGAATCTGGTGTTGTTGATTTCCTTAATGCATCATTTTCGAAGGTCGTTGTAGGGGGTCAAATAAGGTGTCCATGTAAGCGGTGTAGAAATCGATTCTGGTTAAGAAGACATGAAGTTTTTGACCACCTTAAAGCATATGGTTTTGTTGAGGATTATTATTTGTGGATCTTTCATGGTGAGAAACCACTGACAAATGAGTTCACTACTCGAACAGAAGATGAGGGGTTAAGATTTCCCGATGGTACCGATGAGTTATTAACCGATACATTTAGAAATATTTTTGAAGGTTCGACTAACGGGCAAAATGGCCCAAATGATGAAGCTAAAAAATTTTATAGGTTGGTAGAGGATGGTAAACAAGAGTTGTTCCCAGGATGCAAAAATTTTTCTAAACTTTCTTTCATTATTCGACTATTTTTATATAAGACACTTCATGGAATTAGTAATGTGGCTTTTGATGACCTCATAAAACTTTTGAAAGAAATGGTTCCAGAAGCAAATCTTCCTGGTAGTTTTAGAGAAGCTAGAAAAATTGTGAGAGACCTAGGCCTTGACTATAAGAAGATTTATGCGGGGAAGAAATATAATGATTCGTATGATGATACTGCCAAAAAAATTGTAAGTTAATATGTTAATAAAGTAATATTGAAGTTCATTTAGTCTTTCCTCCTCCCTTAATCAGTCATTCTGACTCTTCCCTTCCTCCCTATTATCTTCAAAGATCATCATTATCCGCCATTGCTAAGGTTCATTGCTCATTCTTGAATCGTTTTCGGCCTCCTCGTCTCCAGGCCACTATAAATCCAACTAGTCGTCCCACCATTATGGGTAGTTTTATACAAGCATCAGCATTCAACAAACATTCATTCAAGATCCATCCCATTTTAGTAGTATATCACACTTACTAGTTAATTACTAGGGGGACATTTATGATTGATTGGTCTGTATTTGTTTACTGTAACAAACACACTGTGCGAAAATTGTACTAAAGGATGCGGTGTGAATATACAAGCATAAACACTTTGTTATTTATTTTTTTACCTTCCGAGTCCTGAAAGTGAATGCAAGCTTTATCAAAAATTTTCACCTTACTGGCTCATCATTAGGGTAGATGTTGTGATCTACTGTATTTTAATAGGCTACTTTCATAGAGCAAAGTGTTGTACATGCTTGCCTGATATTGGATATGGAACACTATGTAGCCCCAGAAGATGGAAGTGGCCCATATTTTATAGTCCTATTTTGATTTTAATTCTAATTGTAGGAGGATATGAAACACTATGTAGCCCCAGAAGATGGAAGTGGCCCTTCAGATGCTTATTTCGGAGTTATGGGCAAGGGGTATGACGGGTTTTGTAGATTATATGGGAGGGGTGTCTCCAATAAGAAGTTAAAAGCGGTGAATGGAAATACATCTTATGTGGTTCCTGGAGAGATTGTGGAGTCACTCAAAGCTAGTTTAATCAAGGATATAAGAGAAGATATGGATTCTAGAATTAATGAGAAGCATAAACAATTGGAAGAAGAACATTTAAAAAAGATGACAGAGTTAGAAACAAATCAAAGAGAGCTTGATGCGGAGAGAGAAAACATGACCCAAGATATTTTGCATAAGCTTCTTGAGAAGTTACCTCCAGAAATCGTAAAACAATATTTATATGAAAGGTATGTCTTTCCTTTACTTATGTTGTTTAGCATTGGAAGTTATTCTAAAATTTACTCTCCTTCCCTACTCCCATTGTACATGTTATGGTAGTTGGTAGTAGGAAACGTTGTTGGATACTTCTGAAAGTTGCAGGGTACAAAGGTCGGTGCTCCTAATAGTACTTAATAGTGCCATCTTCTCTAGAACCATTGTAGTTAAATTTGAGTCCATTAAAAGTAGTTAGTACTAATGTGTCTTTAGCAGGTAAGATAAAAGAAGTTAAAGAAGTTTTGGTTAGATGAAAGTAGTTGGTAATTTGTGCGATTAATTATTGTATCATACTCTGATATAAGCTATTTTGAATTGGCTTGATGTTAATTATTATAGCATAATAGTTGAGAACCAAATAGAGATCATAGTTAATTTAAGTTAAAGCTTGCCTTAGGCCTTTTCATCGAGATTAACTGATTTATCGGTCTCATGGGCATCTTTTTTGCAGGGCATAAACCATGACTTTTGTTGTTCAATGTAAGCCACTATGTCCATATAAAAAATTCAAGTGTGTTTTTCATTGTTTTTATGCTCATTTACTTCTTTTAAGAAATATTTAACATGTATGGTAATTATGTCATATTCAATGGTGATTTACAGACATTCTTTCTTTTGTCATAGGTCTCATTTTGGATTACCTATTAATGCAGCGTTTGAAATTTGGATCCAACGGTAGATGGAATTGGGATTCACCGAAGGCTTAAACTCGCAGAATGTTTAGTTCTTTTATATATCCCAATATTTTTTCAAATATTTTTTGAATTATGTTGGATATTGAGTATTTAGCTTGTTTTCTTTATGACAATTTGTATTGATGTATTACAGAACATGGATTGATTTTTGGATGTTATAAAAACATATGGTTTTGGTGGATCAATTAATAATTTCTTTTGGTTCAATCATGTATGTGCAGACAATATTTGTAGTGTTCAAAAAGTGGTATAAAAATATTTGTATTTTCAATATAAATAAAAAAGTTGCATTAGGTCTAGAATAGTGTCACCTTTGATAAAAACAAAAGTGTTACGATACAACCAAAATAATGTTGCCTTACTCTGTCATTTGAAAAAAAAAGTGTTGCTATGATTAGAATAAGTGTTGCGAAATTTTGGAGGGAATGAGAAAAGTGTTGCATTTATAAATTGAAAGTGTTGCAATAGCTTCTCAAAATAAGTGTTGCATAAAGGAAATAAGTGCAACATTTTCAAAAAATGTTGCATTTGAGTAGAAAATGTTGCAAAAAATGTTGCAATGAGCTATTGCAACGAGACTTTAAGCAGCATACTTAAAACTGTTGCTTAAACCATAAAGCAACATTTTAGAAGTCTTATGCAACATTTTTGACGTATTGCAATAGAGCCGTTTTGTAGTAGTGGTTGTCTTGTTGTGAGTTGAAGGGGCGGAGTGAGACCCGCTAATTGTCTCACATCGGCTATATTATTAGGTTAGTTTAAATAACGGTCCTAGTTTTTGTCACCTCTTTACTCGGGATGGGCAAAGGTTCGGTTTGGGGATATTTGATGTGACCATTATTTGAGCGTATTTAGTCCCAGAATTAGCCTTGTTCCCATGACTTTTAGTGCATATTTAGGTCATTTATTATCTTTAGTCCTTTGTTTTGCATATTCTTTGAGGTTTTGTTCCCTTGGTAGGAAAGGAGTGCAAACCTTGCATTTTCATGGCAAAATGGAGCTAAATTGATTGAATTCAATGACCAAGCATCAAAGAGAAGACAAGACTAGAAGGCCTTTGTACATATTATAGTAGATGGGCAATGATGAGGAAAGATCCTTGCATCTCCGACAAGATCCCCAAGGATTATTGGAAGAAGGAGGAAGAAAAGAAGAAAAGAAGAAAACTGACCCAGAATCCGAGCGGCTTGACCCTCGGGACGCTCGTCCAAGACGGCCAGAATCCGAGCGTCCGGCCAAGGAATCCGCTCGTCCAGCAGCCAGGCAATCTGCTCGTCCCGTTGCCTTGGACGCTCGGATTGTGTTACAGCAACTTTCGTTTCCTTCCTGTTCTATGAAGGATACGCATATTTCGGAAAGACCGGCAAAAAGGAGACCGGCATCTCTTTTGAGAGGAGCGATTCCTCAAGGACTTAATCGTCATTTAAGCCCTTAGTAAACCCTAATTTGTGTACCTAATCCCCATTATAAATACCCCATTAGTCTAATTAGATAAGGATGTTCTTCTTATCAATTCTTAGTGTAGTTTATATCATTCTAATCTCTTCTTAATCTTGTAATCAACTTCTAATCAAGTCTTAATACAAATCTCATTTCCTTAATTTCTCTTTTGTTCATCCTTTATTTTGGGTAATTGAAGATTATTTGGGTTATTATTGGGAGATTGACAACCTTCCAATCAATCATCAAGTACTTCTATTATTCTTTGCTTATTTTGGAATCATTAGTAGGTATAATCCTCTTAATCCCTTTTTAATTATTGTTAATCATCTTCATTTATTCATCATGTTTTGCTTTGTTAATGTGATTGACAACCTTGTTAACATGTCAAACTTGATAATGAGTAAGTAGTTTCCTTAACTAAGGTTAATGGGTAATTAGGGGAAACCAACATGGGGGATGATTCATGCTTAAATTAATATGTTTTCATAATTTATTTGCTTGCTTGTTGTGATCTCAACTTATGCACATGTTATGTTTGATGAAATGCGAGCCTATGAATCCTTGCATTTTTTACCTATCACTTACCTTTTTAATGAGACTTGTAAGACATAAACCAACTCGAGTCTCATTAGACCATGCATATAGTTGAGTAGGGAGGATTAAGTCGACTTGTAGGTGTTGTACAATCTAATCGATTCGCCTCCGGGACCCAAACCTTCCTAGGATTGTAAGATATAAACCAACTCGATCCATCACAACAAAAATTGCTTGCCTATAATTTGAGAATATGTTTGTATGATCAATTCCCATGAATCCCCTATCACCCCATGACACCCTAGTGCTTTTAATCAATTGTTTACATCTCATTTTAATCATCTTGCTTGTTTACTTTTATTGCTATTTAGTTTAGTGATCTTCTACTTCAAACCCCAAATTGTGATACCCCTAGACACCGCTACTTGCAATCGAAAATCCTACATCAATACCCGTCCCTTGGGATCCGACCTTTACTTGACTCTTTACTAATAGTAGAGTTGTTTGTAAAGTTATAAATATTGTTTTGGTCTAGGTGCTCTTAACGACAAGTAACCGAAAACTAAACCTCCAAGTGAGTACGACCAGTACCTCCAAGGTTCGGGAAATGCGTAAAGATGTTCACAGTCCCCTTCTCTGACGAAGTAACCATTTAAAGTAGGGAGATAGGGTTGCATTTGGACTCCCTGACTTTTGCGATTTTGAACTTGAGCAAGCATTTCGAGGGTTTCGGCCGTTGTGAGCTTGTACCCCAAGCCTAGTCGTATCCTTTGGGAGTCACCTTCCTTAAAAGGTGCAAAGGTATTCTTTCTGATAGGGTTGAGTGGCATTCCTGGGAAGTATCACTGGGATTTGAGTATGTGGTTGACCACTAAATTGGAGTATGGGTTGAAGTACAAGGGAGCCAGTTCGCTCTTTATAAGATTTATGATTTTAAATCCTCCGAGTTCATACACTGGATCTGCAATTACTTGGTTGCTTGACATTTTCTCTATTACGGCCTTGATAGGTGACGAAGTTATAGTCACTACCTTACCATCTAGAGGGATATTTATCTTTTGGTGTAAGGTGGATGTTACTGCTTTGGAAGAGTGAATCCAGGGCCTCCCCAAAAGTATATTGAAAGATGTCTCGATGTCCACTATCTGAAAATTAACCTTTCGCTCGATTGGCCCAGTGGCCACATTAAGGTTAACTAGCCCCACTACTTTACGTTGCGTTCCGTCGTACACCCAAACGCCTTGGTTAGTAGGAGTCCAATCCGATTCTTTCATGTCTAACCTGTATGCTGTTTTTAGTGGTATGACATTGACAGCGGAGCCATCATCCACCAAAGTCATTGGTACATTTTTCTTCAAGCATGTTACCGTGATGTATTGAGCAAGGTTATGAGTGACGCCAAAGGGAGGCAAGTCCTCATCTGAGAAAGTAATTGGGATACTTAGCTTGACTCAGTCTTGGAAGACTAGGTTGACAACATCGTCAGGTGTAGAGTCATGTGCTACGTTCAATTTAGCCAATGCTTACAGTAAAGCCTGGCGATGAGGAAATGAACTTGCAACTAATTGCCAGACTGAAAGATCAGCCTTTGTCTTTTAAAGTTGCTTCAATAAATGGTCAGGAGAAGTATCTTCGCCATCGTTTGGTGTGATTACATTGGTGTTAGTAGTAACTGGACCATTCGTTTGAGTGACATTTTGATATGGACGTCCTGAGCGAGTAAGGTGGTCCACATCTTGATCTTTATTATCCTTGACTAGAGGATGTTCTGTGAGGTAAACATCTTCATCGTCATCCTCCCAAACTCCATTGACGATACTGAGCTCTCTTAAGCTTATGATTTCAGCTTTTAGGCTGATTACTTGCTCAACTAGATCGTCGGTCACTGCGATCACTTCTTGCACTGTGGATTCTTGAGATAAGATTGGAACCACTGACCGGTTTTCCCTAGGAATAGTGCTTGGATTGCGTAATGATGCCACTTCAGCTTATAGCTTTGAAACTTGTCTACTTACACTCTTTTCCCATGCGACAAAATTAGCGATAGTAGAGGAGATGGTGGAATAACTCTCCTCACTTTCTAGTGCATTGACCTCATCTTCAGCTAGAGAAATGAGGTGTAAACAATCCAAGGTGGATTTCTCATCTGTGATCATCAGAATTCCAAGAGGATTCTGAGTATTGTTAGGCTTGCTTGCGGGAGGTATAGGTAGGCGCCCATCCTCAATCATATCCTGAATGACATGATTCAATTTAGAACATTTCTCTGTATCATGCCTTCTGCCTCTATGGTACTCATAGTAGGCATTCTCATCCCAGAACCTAGACTTCTTCTCTGGGTCAACTGTAGGTCCTATAGGTTGGAGCTTGCCTTGTTTCATCAATCTTTTTAGAGATTGGAGTACGGGTCACCAACATTGGTTAACTTTCTCTGCGGATTATTCTTCTTAATAGATGATTCAACAAGGTTGACCTCGTTGGTCTTGCTAGTGGAGCCATAGGAACGATTCGTTATGCCTTGATACCCGCGACCTATCGTTTTGGACAGGAGTCTTTTACGAATGTCATCTTCAATTCTTGTTCCAAATACAGTTAAGACTTTGAAAGACTTTATGTTTTGGTATCTTAGGTGGTTCGCATAGATTGGCCTTAAGTTGTCCACGAACTTTTCAACAAGAGTAGCCTCGTCTGGGCGTTCGACGAGTTGTGTACTAGTCTTTCTCCACCTACTTAGGAAGACGGTGAATCCTTCTTTCTCATTTTGGGTAAGATCCTCTAGAGTGCGCATATTGACTTGAATTTCAGCATTATCTGCATAATTTTAGTGAACTCAATTGCAGCATCATCCCAAGTAGCAATTTTTTTGTGATCCAAGGAGTAGAACCATTGCTTAGGAATAGTATCGAGAGATGAAGGAAAGATCCTTAGGAACATTTATGGCTTGATGCCTTTGATAGACAAATAATCTTTGAAGGCGCGAATTTGGTTCAACAGGTTTTTCGTGCCCCTTAAACTTCAGGTTGTCAGTCATGTTGAAGTTAGTTGGCAGTTGAGCATTTACTGCCTCATATTTCTGGCTGTTTTCCCTGTAGTTGTCATCTCCCTTGAGGTACATTAGTTGTTCCTCCAAATATTGGAGTCGTTTTTCAGCTTCAGTAGGACCTGGTGGAAGATTGACTTCTGGTTGTCCAACAAAGGGTGGGAGATTATCGTGTATGACCATGTCGGGAATGGCATCTTCTGCACGAGGAAGTCTAGCTTCTATGTTGATAATTCGGCCTTCGATGGCGTTGAGGCGAGCATAAGCTTGGTCTTAGCTTGTCTTGAGACGAATGAGTGCAGCTAGGATTTGATCATTATAATTTACGGCCGGTTGGGGTTGACCATTAACACTTCCGTGACTAGTTCCCACCATTTTGGAACTGAGGATAAGATATCGACAATGAATCAAAACACGATCGGCCATTTTTAGCACACTTACTCAAAAAGGAGACTTGACTCGTGAAGTGGGCGTGTGCCACTGTGTCAAGTGGGATTTGAAAATGACGAATTTTGAAATGTTTGTCCTAGACAACTATAGTGTAGTTGTAGGAGTGCTAACTCGAAGTGAGTTTGAAATCGGTTGAGGCCCGAATTTTGACTCGACATTTGGACAGAGTTTAGGCTTATTTTGCGCTTATTTTAGGCCATTCCTGAAAATATTTACATTTTGAAAAGGGTTTTATTTTACAAAATTTCGTCATGGTTTTGTTTACAAAATAGTGATCACGCATATGATACAAACATATACATGGGCATTATGAGTTGGCAAGAGCAACTCTTCTTCCATGTTAACATGGCCAAAGAGGCCTCCATTGGTACTTGTCATGAGTGAGCTTTGAAAGCTCTCATTCTTGTTGTGAAAAATTCCATACTCTCCGAATAGAGCCATTTCAACATCATCAATATCTTTTTTCCAATTGGGCGGTGTTTCTTTGCCCTTGAGATTTGCATCTTTCACTTGTCCTTTGAATGAGATTTCATCTTCTTCTTGTCACCTTATCGGCTATAGTGATCAACCATAAAGCATGGCTCAAGCAAGTAGGGAGCTCTCATAGTCTTGTCAAGATTAATGGTGATTGTTTCATCAACAACTTCAAGTGTGAGCATCCCGTGCTTTACATGAATCACCGCTCCGGCGGTGTGTAGGAATGGTCGTCCTAGAATGATTGGAATGTTGGAATCTTCCTCCATGTCAACAATAACAAAGTCCACCGGTATGAACAACATTCCAAATCTCACGGGTACATCTTACCATATCCCTAGTGGTTTCTTTGTTGTCCGGTCCGCCATTTGTAAGGTCATGTTAATGCACTTAAGCTCTCCTACTCCTAGCCTTTCACATACCAAATATGGCATGACACTCGTGTTGGAGTATGTGTCCTCAACAATAGTGCGATCACATGTTTAAAATCTCAAATTAAGAATACGTAAGGGATGATTCATTTATATAGTCAACTGATCAACATTAATCAGTAATGATTGGCTAACTAGAGTTTGACATTACTGTCGTTTGACGGTGGTGATTGTTTGGGCTAAAAATAGCACAATAAAAAGGAGGCCAACATGATAAAATAATGGATCATGGGAGGAGTGATAAGGAGGACAGGAGCCCGTAATTGAATAAAGCATTGGGCCGGCATGCACGCAGGAGAAGACTGGAGCCCGTCAGAGGAGGCGTCTGGAATTAGGAAAGGGGGAGTCAGGGAGATGTTAGGGAGATCAGGGAGAATTGAGGGAGAGGATCAAACATGGAAAGAGTTATTATGGAAGTTTCATTCCCTTTCCATTATCGAGGTAGGAGACGTCTAGGGTTCTTGCCCTATAAATAGCCAAGGAAGCAACCAAAGAAGGGGATTCGTTCATTCACATACGCACACATACATTCATCCAAGATCTTAAAAACACAAATACTTCGTGCTAGTAAGATTAGCATTATCGAGACAATTGTAATCATCCTCTCATTCAAGCATAGTACAATATTTGGCAGGGTACCGTCCCTCCCGCGGTTGTTCCCACATTGGGTTTTCCGCGTCACCAAATCTTACGTGTCAATTTACATTACGTACTTTATTTCTTTATTTAAATATCAACATACGAACAATCTTATGATCAACCAACGAGTAAGACCGCATTGACCCGAATCAATCAACTCGGTAAAAAATACCTAAACAGTTTGGCGCCCACCGTGGGGCATTGTGGTCGTCAATCGTTGATACTCTAAATACACAATGGATAAGCAAGCATCGGACGCCGTGTAGGGAGCAGACAACCATCGCCACCACACACTTCTACTCAAAGTCCAGCATCAACAGTGGCAACACAGGCTCCCGGACACACTTCGAGAACAACACCAACAGCAAAAACCTCTCTACCTCCTAAGACTCCTGCTGTCACAACCCAAGCCAGATCAGATAAGGGAGCAGCAAGCTCAGGCCTCACCCCACCAGCTAGTCCCACGCAAATCTTGCTCACTGGCGTAGAGAACCTCCAGAAAGCCATGGAAAACATGAGAGAAGACCAGAAGAAAGCGAAAGCTGAAGCAAGGAAGAGGGACAGAGAGCTCTGGGCGCAGATAGACTTCCTGAAACAACAGTCAGCCACCCCGACGAGCAGTGCAGGGGAAGGAAGATCTCCACTAGTAGATCTGACACAGGGGGCATCAGGCAGTAGGAATCCACTTCGACAGATACCAGCCGAACTGGTAACAAGGTTGGATCTAACTACAGTACCGACGGATGGAAGAATAACTCCATGAGGGCTGGGATATCTCACACTAGACACGTGGCCATCGGCCAGCGGTACGGAGGCACGAGTGGATGGCACCCCTGTCAGTATTTTTGCGGCGAAGTCGACACCCGGGGGGGTCCAAGTTGAGCCAAGCAAGTAAATCGGCGAGGGACAATCGTTACTTCAACCCCCCTAGCGGCTGGAACACCTCAGAAACTTCAAGAGCTCGGATCAGGAGGCAGCATATTGCACCAAAGAAAGAAAATGACAAAGGACCCCCGATTCAGCAAGATAACAAATCAGCGGTATTGGAGCTAAAAGAAATACGAGCAGGTCCTGTGGCCGCCACCCCCTCGAAAAGCAAAGACTAGACAAATGCTATGCTGACTCACCATTCGTGGACACCATATCCATCACGGCTATGCCAAAAGGATTCACAAATCCAAATATGCCTCTCTTTGACGGCACATCATATCCCTTTGACCATATAAGCCAGTACAAGCAGAAAATGATGACGGTAACAGCCGTAGGGCAAGTCAAGGAGGCTTGCATGTGCAAAGGATTTGGATCCACCTTAACAGGACCAGCACTTCGATGGTATGTAAGCCTACCCAACAGGTCGATATCCACATTTGCTGAATTAGTGAACGCATTCACTCAACAATTCGCAAGCAGCAGGAAGCCGCAGAAGCATGTAGGAGACCTGTATAGAATCATCCAGGGGGTAGGAGAGACAATTGGAGAATACAATACTAGGTTCAACAACGAGAAAGTAGCAGTACGAGAGTGCGACGTCTCGACAGCAGTATAAGCCTTCAGGAGAGGCCTCCAGCATTACTCCGGCCTATACACGCAGCTGACTATGTATCCCAGCCATAGCTTTGAGGCAGTACAAGGAAAGGCAGCTGCTGCAATCAGACTAGAAGAAGAGATCCTAGCCAGAGCCAGCCTACTTAACACACCAAGTGTTTCTAGCACCTCACCCGTGGAAAAATCAGGAAGAAAGCATATCACCAGTAAGAAGGACGAGAGGTATAGGCCATATGGAAAGGGAGTCAACGGAATCGAAGAAAATCAGCAACTCCCTACTCTGGCAGAATATGGATTCATCACAGGCATCGGAGGAATTCTGAAAGCCCTCATGGAGATGGGAGATAGGGTAAGGTGTCCCAAGCCACCAGTGGAAGAGCAGGCATGGCGAAAAGATAGCAAGAAAAAGTGTGAATTCCATCGTGATGTTGGGCATAACACTGAAGACTGTTACACACTACGAAGAGAGATCAAGCGCCTGTACGAACATGGAGAACTGAGCCACCTATTACCACGTGGGGGTAAGCAGCAGGATAAGGTAGGCTCCGCGAAGCCTGCAAATCCACCCACGTGCACCAAAATCATAAACGTGATAACAGGCGGCTCAGACCTAAGTGGGCTTACATACTCAACAGCTAAGAGACACGCTACCGAGACCAAGGGAGACAGGCCAGCAAATTCTTGCAGAATTTCTCACAGCGACTTACCAGCTGTCAGCTTTGATGAAGGAGATACGTACGACGAACGAGAGCATTATAACGCACTTATTATCACTCTATCAATGGCCAATTTCACAGTTAGAAAGGTCCTAGTAGATACAGGCAGTTCGATCAACCTAATCATGCTGAAAACCATAGAAAACATGGGATTCAGTGAGAAGGATTTGCAGAAGAAGACTATTCCGCTAGTAGGCTTCAGCGGGGAAACAGCCAACTCATTGGGCGAGATAGTCATCCCAACCTATGTGGGAGGAGTCAACAAGCAAGTCAGGTATCTGGTTATAGACGGACCTTCCACCTACAATGTCATTCTGGGAAGACCGTGGCTACACCAGATGAAAGCAGTCCCCTCAACGTATCACCAATGCATAAAGTTCCCCACACCATGGGGAGTAGAGACAATAAGAGGAGATCAGGAGGAAGCTAGAGGCTGCTATAAGAAGGCACTAAAGTGAACCGCCAGCCCTCCCGCTTAACAATTACAGAAGCAGTCTATCCAGGACAAATACATCGAGCCCCCAACAGAAGAGCTAGATCAAATCAAACTGGACAAGCTGCACCCAGAAAGAACTGTGCTAATTGGAGCAGGATGCACAAGAAGCTTGAGACAGCAACTAATCAAATTCCTGCAGGATAACAAGGATTGTTTCGCATGGTCACACGATGACATGATAGGAATAGATCCGTCCATCATAACGCATAAGCTTAGTGTGGACCCAAAGTGTAAACCCATCCAGCAGAGAAGAAGAAAGTTTGCAGCAGAAAGAAACAAGGTGATCAACCAAGTGGTAGATAGTCTGCTAGCAGCAAAGAAAATAAGAGAAGTGAAATATCCAGAATGGTTGTCTAACGTGGTGGTGGTGCCCAAGAAGAATGGAAAGTGGAGAGTATGTGTGGACTTCACCGACCTCAACAAGGCATACCCTAAAGATCCCTTCTCGCTGCCTCATATTGACGTAATGGTAGATGCAACAGCTGGAAACGAGATGTTGACATTCCTGGACGCATGAAGTGGATATAATCAGATCAAAATGGATCCTGCAGATCAAGAGAAGACGGCATTTATGTCTGAAAGAGGAATATATTGCTACAACGTCATGCCATTCGGCCTAAAGAACGCAGGCTCCACATATCAAAGGCTGGTTAACCGCATATTTAAAGAGCAGATAGGAAGAACTATGGAGGTATATATTGATGACATGGTGGTAAAATCAGAAAAAGCCAAGGACCACATGCGACACCTGGCCGAAACATTCAGCATCCTGAGGGAGTACAAAATGAAGCTAAATCCATCTAAATGCACCTTCGGAGTATCCTCTGGCAAATTCTTAGGCTACATTGTAACTCAAAGAGGGATAGAAGCTAGCATCGAGCAGATCAAAGCCGTCTTACAACTGGAGTCACCTGAAAAGCCTAAAGACGTTCAAAGACTAGCTGGAAAGATAGCAGCCTTAAACAGGTTCATCTCAAGATCGTCAGATAAGTGCAGGCTGTTTTATGATATACTTAGAAAAAGCCAGAAGTTTGAGTGGACCGCGGATCACGAGCAAGCTTTCAGAGAGCTGAAGCAATACCTCAGTAACCCACCACTACTGTCGAAGCCGGAACCAGGAGAACCACTATTCCTGTACCTGGCCGTCACAGAGGTGGCAGTGAGCGCTTTTCTGGTCAGAGAGCAAGAAAAGGAGCGGAAGCCAGTATACTACGTAAGCAAGTCTCTGCTGCCGGCAGAGACCAGGTACACATCTCTTGAAAAGTTAGTATTAGCACTGGTAGTAGCGTCTCGCAAACTGCGCCCCTATTTTGAGTCACACATCATACATGTCGTTACCAACTACCCGCTAAAGTCTATCATGAGGAAGCCTGAATTATCAGGCAGAATGTCAAAGTGGTCTGTACACCTCAGTGGATATGACATCCAATATGACCCCAGAACAGCAATCAAATCGCAAGCATTGGCCGACTTTGTGTCAGACTTTAGCCCAGCCACCCAAAATCTGGCAGATGAGGAAATCCTCGCCTTAGAGGGGAACAAGGAGGCAGAGGTCTGGCAGATGCATATTGACGGAGCCTCCAACCAAAGGGGGCCAAGAGTAGGGCTAATCCTACGGTCACCACAGGGAGACCTGATAGATCAAGCGGTTAGATGTGAATTCAAGGCAACCAACAATGAAACAGAGTACGAGGCCTTGATATTAGGAATGAAGCTAGCTCTGGAGTTAGAGGTCAGGCACCTGCGCATATCCAGCGACTCTCTACTAATAGTCAACCATGTGAATGATGAGTTTATAGCCAGAGATTTGAAGATGATTGCATACCTAAAAGTAGCAAAGGAGTTAAAACAGAAATTCAAAACTTGCAAGCTTAAGCAGATCCCCAGAGATCAGAACGTGAAAACAGATGCCTTAGCAACTCTGGGGGCAACATTCAAGCTAACAGAACTATCCAGCATTCTAATAGCACATATGCTAGAGCCTTCCATCCAGAAGGCAGATGAAATAGATAAGGGAGAACTGGAGGATTCACAGAACGGGGAAGTAGTCCAGGCAGTTACAGAGAAAGGTGAGAACTCTCGGCCAACCGGACAGCCGCCTGACCAAACAGCCGAACAGGCAGGTGACAAGGATTGGCACACACCTTACCTAGACTGGTTGCGTCACAGCAAGCTACCGGATGACAAGAAAGAAGTGAGAGTTTTCAGAGTGAAGACCTCCAGGTTCATACTTATTGACAATATATTATTCAGAAAATCACTGGCAGGACCCTACTTACGGTGCCTGGAAAAGGAAGAAGCACAGACTGTGTTGCATGCTCTCCACAGTGGCGAATGTGGAAACCATGCAGGGGGCAGGAGTCTGGCAAATAAAGCCCTCAGGCAGGGATACTACTGGCCTACAATGAAGGCAGATGAAGTAGAGTACGCACGCAAATGTGACGCCTGCCAGCGCTTAGCACCAATGATCCATCAGCCAACAGAACCCTTGTATCCTATCATTTCTCCCTGGCCATTCATGGCATGGGGCATGGACATAGTAGGACCTCTGCTAAGAGCCACATGAAACAGGACGTGGATGCTAGCAATGACAGATTACTTCTCCAAATGGATAGAGGCAGAAGCATTCACAGAAGTAAAGGACAAACAAGTCATTTCGTTTATAAAACGAAACATCATTTGCAGGTTTGGTATCCCATCAGAAATCATATGTGACAATGGCTCACAATTCATTTCCAACGACACCGAGGGATACTGTGCCAGGTGGAACATCACCCTAAAAAAGTCAGCACCCAGGACCCCGAAGTCCAACGGGCAAGCTAAATCCAGCAACAAAATCATCATGGACAATCTGAGAAGGAGGTTATAGGAGTTAGAAGGAAAGTGGGCAGATGAATTGCCACCGGTATTATGGTCAGACACAACGACACCAAAGATAGCAACAGGTCAAACACCCTTCAGCCTGGTGTTTGGCGCAGAAGCAGTCATCCCATCAGAAGTTCTAGTTCCCACTCACAGGTATGAAAATATGACAGGGGAACTGAACAATGCAGAGATGGTCAGAAGCCTGGACACAACTGACGAGCTGCAAGCAAGCGCAAAAATACGTCTGGCTCGCCTACAAACAATCGGGGCCAGGAGTTATAACAAGAATGTGAAAGTCAGGCACCTGGAGGTAGGAGACCTGGTTCTCCGAGAAGTGTTTCAAAACACTAAGAATCGAAAAGCAGGCAAATTCGCCTACAAATGGGAAGGACCATACCGGGTAGAAAGAGTTGTTGGCCATGGTGCATACAGACTGATGACTATGGACGGTCAAATCATACAACGCCCATGGAACATACTTCACCTGAAGAGATATTACTTTTAATAATAAGTAGACTTTAGCCTTCAGAATGATGTATTATGAAAAGCCAAATCATTTTGAAATTAAAATAAAAATCCGGTAGTAGGCATACTGCCAATTTCACTCCTATTTCTGGTACCTCTAACTATTTTAAAATTTTAAATTGCTATTAGATGGTGTGGTCTGGCAGCATCCTGGGACCACAATTTATCTGGTACCCCATGAGATAGCGACAGGTACTTCACATCATTTTAGTAGATTTTTCTATTTTCAGGCTTCTCTAGGTATATCACTCTGAATCCTAGTGTCTATGGTACTTTGAAAGGATATCTAGCAGGACTGTTAACTGCCAACACGGGGTGACAAGGCACATGGCACTCCAACATGCCTAACCTATTTTCTCCACTAGGAGCACCCTCACCAAGCGGACTGTGGAACATACGAAAGGGATCCTGGTTGACAGCTAAACACGCTTACCCAGCTACCCCTGATACCACCCCCTGGACGTAACTCGCTCTAATCGCAATTAATCAGGGCCCCAGCATGCATGCACATATGATACCCGTCGTGAGGTGTCAAAAATAAATTTATAATCTCCAACTACAACTATAGCTAGCGGCAGTCGGGTCAAACCACAGAGAGGCAGACGTAATTTCTAATTGTTTAAATTCGGTCTAAGGTAACAATAAGGTGGGGGTTTGATTGGGTTTGGTCTATAGCTAATAACAATAAAAGAAATGTAAACTAATGAAATATATAAAATCAAATATAAAAAGAGGTACTAGGATGGTCGGTTCGTTATAGTTTCGGCGGCAGCATACTAAACAGGTCTAAATCAAACACATGAGGCGGGAAATAAATAGGTCCTCTCGGTCCACTCTTAACAAATAGCATCTTTCGATCTCGCTAAAGGTCCCTAATATCATTGATACTAACTTTCGTCCAGAAAAGTGACTAACGGTCTAAACTTTACCTATCTTTCGATCTCAGCATAGTATAGTCATTTTAATTGGTGATCTAACAACTGTCCCTATCTCTCGATCTAATGGGTCAGTCATATCCTAGGCATTCAACTAGTCATGTGCACTCGATTCGTCGAATAAAGAATTAAAACAATTAAAACAAAAATAAAACTTCACGTGGTCAGTCGATCGACCAGGTATGGCAGTATTGCCGCCTATACTACAATTCCCCTAGATCCTAGCACAAATTATTTAGCTACTCATGCTAAGGGCGATACCAGCAATAAAACTAATAAGATAGAAAGAAGAATTCATGCTTAATACGGTAAAATAAACAATTAACAAAAGATGGCAATTCGGCTTGGGAACTGATCTAGCAATTCGACAACTATGAACGAAAATAACAGAATAAAACTAGAGTGTACCGTGTGATTTGCGAAGGAAAAGAACAAAGCCGAATGACAAAGCGAATTGTATTCAATACCGAAAGTAATCTCGAACCCTAATTATTTCTAAAGAACTATATGTAAAACTTAATGTAAAAAAACTTGATAAAAACTGGATGATGTATATGTCGAACTAGGTTACGTTATATAGAAAGTATACGTAACATAATTCCTAAAACCTAAACATAATGGGCTTCAAGTTCCTCGATCTTTTAATTCTCGTCTGAAGCAGCGTCTTGGTCGATCGACTGAAGTGACCGGTCGATCGACTAAATAGCAGTGTACAGTAGCTTCTGGAACCCGATAGTTGGTCGATCGACTGAAGGTAGTGGTCGATCGACTGCTTTAGCTGCTACTTGACTTTCATAATCTCGTGGATTTGTCTTTTGGGCCTTGGATTGCGCACCAAGCTCGTTTCTTCAGCGAATACTTGACGTCAAATGCAATGCAGGATACTCGGGGACGGATTTAGCTCGATTTCCGCTGGATTCTTCACATTTCTGCAATAATGTACAAAAATACGGAAGTAGGCGGAAATAGGGAGAAATGTAGCATAAACTACATGAATGAGCTCTGAAATGCGTGTAAAATGGGATGTAAAACATCATATAAATGACACGCATCAAACTTCCCCAAACTAAACCCTTGCTTGTCCCCAAGCAAGAACTAGACTCGATCTAATGACCTAATGGAACGAGTTCAATCTCAGAGCGAAATGCAACATGTAAAGCCTAAACCAATTTAATGCTACAAATCAACAATCAATTAGCAATGCGAATCATGCAAACGAGTTATGTAGTCGTTAAAAACTGCTGAACCGTCAACTGTAGAGACTTATCAATTCGGACACTCTCGGGTCGCTCAAATCACACATAAGCACATGTGAATATATGTAAAAGATAGAAAGAATTCATTTTGTAAAGACTCTCACCCAACCACCAAAAGACCATGACACATGCCGAGGTATATATGTGGATATGTGAGGTATGGGTAAGAAGAGGCAAAACATTTATGGAAAAGTGGAGGTACAGGTGATCAAGCTAGTACCAAAACGGAACCATAGGGCAACATCCAACTTCTTGCTCAAAAACAAATGAAACGGTGCTATAGCAAGCACAAATCTCACAATCTCCAGGTATAAAAGTAATCAACTAACTCCCCAATAGATATGAATAATACATGGGAGCAAAAATCGCCATAAGATAAAGGCTTGAATTATGCGAAATTGATTTCTTTTCTTTCTCTCGAACCTCAGTCGATCGACCTATGATGCCAGTCGATCGACTACTTCAACAGTACATAACTCTTTTTTTCATTTTTCGAATCATTTTTTCTTTTCTCTTTTTTTTCAACTTTTTCAGTTCTTTTTTTCTTTTCTTTCCTTTCTTTTCATTCTCCCAATAACATCTCAATCGAGCAAAAGGCTGCCAAAAACGAAGTGACAATCCCAATAACTAAACTACTAGCTTGACAAGGGCAGGCTATATGTAGGATGTAGTTAACGGGACAAAAAGGCTATTTTTGGCAGTGTGGAGTTCATGGGTGAAATGAATAAAGGGAAACCTCTACCACATGTGTCAACTAACCACAAACCGAATGCATACAGGTATTAAGCAGATTAAGTTCATATTTATGCACATTGATATGACATGTCTCATAAGGAGTACTACTCACATTCCTAAATAAACTGGTCATAGATGTCACCAGTTATAGGCTCTAAATCTCAGAAATATGATGTAGTTTGCCAATTTTCAAAGCAAGTCTCAAGCTCAACAAATAAATTAACGAAAACTCGTAGATATGCACTTATATGATTCTACTAATAACATGTTAATCTAGCAAGGCTTAGGCAAAAACAGGTGCAAATGCAATATCATCCTTGAAATACTACCGTTCCGACTCGACCTATATGCTAAAATAAACGTGCATTTTATTGAAATTTTTTGAAAATTTTCAATTTCTTTGAATTTTTGAATTTTTGGTATACATATATAAAATGAAATAAACAATGCAAAACAGAATGTAAACGTGAATGCAAGCAAATGATATGCGACGCAAAACCCTTCCCCAAACCAAATCGCACAATGTCCCCATTGTGCAAAATCATGTAATGAAGATAAGAGAGACGGGAATATGCGAGAAAATTAACAAATAAATATGACATGAAGTGGAAATCGGGAACTCAAAAGACTTTTAAGCGCAGCAAAGGAAACCTCCCCAAACCAGCGTGAGCTAGGAGGTTTCAGTAGCCAGTAGTGCTACTAATAAGTACCTGAAAAGACAAACAAAGTACCACGCATAAAATCGAGAAAGGAATGATGAAGCGGTATTATGTGCATAATTGAGAAAAATGGAAGAAATAAATAAAATGACGGAAGATAAAGTGGAGTAGATAACTCCCTCAATTCCGCAAATCGACCAAACATAGCAGGAGAGAGGTCATAAACAGGTACAACAGTGCAGGTCGGTCGATCGACCACATAGCTCGGGCGATCGACCGAGGTGAAAGGAACAATAGCTCCTGGAAACTGCAGACTGGTCGATCGACTACATAGCTGAGTCGATCGACTGAAGATACTACTGTAACTTCTTATTTCTTCGTATTTGCTCAATTACTTGAGCTAAGGAGGTCTAAAAACCTGCAAGTGCACAATAATACGCGCCCAAGATTGCGCAAAACCCAAAATAACGTCTAAAGCGTATAAAATCCTAAGCAAGCAAAATAAAATGCGAAGTTTTGAGCACAGAAAAGCGATAAAAAGTGTCTAACAAAAGCAAATAAAAAGTTTGGAAAACATGTGATCAACTAGTAGTTGATCAAGAACGGCTACGGAATGGCCCACTTCGTCGGCTTCTGGCTACTAGAGGTAGCCTCAACGGTGCTTATCTTATCAGCTGCACCCTTCTTAGCTTCCACGTCCGTATGGCTTAACGGATCAACACTTTCATCATCTCCCCAGTCAATGACCTCTTCAGACTCGTCAGAATCCAAATCGGACTTTCTTGCCTTGACCGGCTCGTCATCAACTTCCTCATCAGTGGCATAGCTAAGGCAACCAAGACCTCCTCGTGAGATGATTGGCTTATTCGCAGCTAGGGTGACTTGTAGCTCTTCCTTCCCCAAACCAGCTCCTGCAATATCAGAAATAGACAAATCTTCCTCCAATTTGCTCCCAATCTGGGGCGGAGGGGTTACAACAGGAATAGAGATAGGCATATCAGGAAGCACAAAGTACGATTTCTTGTCAGAAACCGTATTATAAGTCACAGCCACATGGGGTCCTTTTTCTTAGCCTACTGGCAAAGACAATAGAATGCTTGCCCACTTTGAAGGTCAAGGTTCCTAGACCGACATCTATGACTCGCACCAGCAGTGTGCAGAAATGGCCTACCCAAAATAATGGGAATATGGGCATCCTCAGGCATGTCAAGTACAACGAAGTCGACGGGGAAGAAAAACTTCCATATTTGCACAGGGATGTCCTCTAAGACTCCTATTGGCTGGACCGCAGATCGGTCAGCCATTTGTACTGTCATGTCTGTCACTGCGAACCTAGTCAATTTGAGCTTCCTAGCAAGACTCAAAGGCATGACACTTATACTAGCTCCTAAGTCACATAATGCCTTCTCAATAGATAAGGTACCTATATTGCAAGGAACAGAAAAGCTACCCGGGTCCTCTAGCTTATGGGGTGCAGTGTGAGACAAATAAGAGCATGACTCTTTGGTTAATGTGACAATATGCACATTTTCAAGTGACTTTTTCTTAGACAAGAGTTGTTTCATGAATTTAGTATAGGCAGGCACTTGATTAACTAACTCAAGGAAAGGCACTTGTACATTCAAGCTACGAATAACTTTTTCAAATTTATTGAAAGATACATGTTCCTTCGTCGGCACTAGTCTTTCCGGATATGGGGCTGTAAGAAGTAGCTTAGCCCTCTCCTCTAAATCACGCATGCCGGTATCCGTGGACTTAGGCTGGAAGTCCACTACTTTCTCCTTGTTGAAGCTTGAACCCTCTTCAGACCGTCTCAAATGTGAACCATTGATCGACATCGGTCGTACTTGAGCCGGACTCGACCCATCAAGACTCGGGTCTTTCCCAATATTTTCGGGACTGTCGTGCCCCGAAACAAATGATCCCTCAAGTTGTCGGGCATCGGAGGACGAAAAATCTCACTATCAGCAGCGATCTCAGTCGATAGACCAGTGATGTCAGTCGATCGACTGAGTTGAACAGGACAAGAAGCTTCTGTAACCCGCACTTCAGTCGATCGACCGGGTATGTCAGTCGATCGACTGATATACCTGGTAGACGCCTTTTTCTTTCCTTTGCTCGTTCCAGCTTTGTTTTGACTCAGTTTTGCCTCATCTTTCGCAGTGGCATCCCCGACCATAGCAGGCCCCTCCAGGGTAGACCCACTCCTCAAAGTTATGGCATTTAGGGTCTCTTTCTGGTCAGTTTGGGTCGGTAAGTGTCCCGGAGCTCGACTGGTACTCTTGCTAGCCAATTGAGCAATTTGGCTCTCTAGCATCTTCATCCCGGCCTCTCTAGCTTGGGACTCCTTCAGCAATAAGTTCTTCAACTCAGTGAACTCGGAATTTTGGGATTGTTGCTGCTGCGGCACATAGAGAGGTTTTTTATATGGCTGCTTATGTGGAGGCACATAGGCTTGCTGCTGCTGCTGTTGTGGAGGTTGAGTCGGATTCAGGACATTCTGGCTACTCCACCTCAAGTTGGGGTGGACATTCGGCTCATAGTACGTGTTTGTCTGCCTATAGTGTTGAAAGGCAGCACAAGACTCAAAGGGGACAGAACAATTCTCTGAGACATGCCCCTCAGCTCCACATCTTCTACAGACGAAAGGACCGTCTGAAACAGCGTTAACATGGTACATCCCTCCTTTAGAAGCTCCTCCTAACTCATATTTGTCAAACATTGTAGTAAGAGCTTCTAGTGCAGCAATAGAGGAAGATTCAGCAGCTGTCCTCTGATTTCCTCTCGAATTCCCATATTCAGCCTTATGAGTGGCCAAATCATTAATGATATTCCACCCCTTAGTCTCTCCCATGTTCTCAGCAAATCGGCCATTGGCTACAGCATCCAAAATAGCCCTCTGATCGTCATACAGCCCATTATAGAACTGATTGCAAAGACTCCATTTTTCGAACCCATGGTGCGGTATGGTTCGTACCAGTTTCTTGAAACGGACCCATGCTTCATGAAAGTTCTCATCAGGCCCCTGTTTAAAGCTCGTGATCTGAGCTCTAATGGCATTAGTCTTCGAGGCAGAGAAGTACTTTTTGTAGAATGCCAGGGCCAAGGAATTCCAGTCAGTGATCCCATAAGCAGCTCGATCCAGATCTCTATACCACTCCCTTGCAGCATCACGAAGGGAGAAAATGAACATGGTCTCCTTGATCTGGTGTTGGGTCACACCACCAAGCGGGGTATAGAGCAGCAATAATCAATAAAAATCACCATGTGCTTGGCTGCATCTTCATTTGCAGCTCCCCGAACTGGTTTCTCTCAACCAGGTTAATATAGGAAGGCTTCGCTCGAATTTTCTCGCCTCCCGGTAGTTCGAATCCTTTGTAGAGATTCGCACTGTCGGCTCCGAGTGATCGGCAATGGTTGCTTCTTCACCATGACTGGAATTTCTCAAGAAGTGACTGTCTCGGTGAAGAAATTGAAGCGGAGATGTAGGTGGATCTTCCTCGAACGGATCGTTCTCGTAGTAGCTTGACAGAGTACTCGCTCTTCCTCTCGTCGGTAATACCCTTTGTGATCGTCTCAACTCGCGCAAGGATTTCTCGATCTCGGGATTGAATGGTACTAGTTCACCACCCCGTGACTGCGCGCATAAGAAGAAACTACAAAAAGAATATAAGAAAAGTTTAAGGAACGGAAGTCCCTTAAACTAAAGAAAGACTAAATAAAAACAACTAAAAATTAGAACAGTTTGCCTCCCCGAAGAACGGCGCCAAAATTTGATACCCGTCGTGAGGTGTCAAAAAAAAATTTATAATCTCCAACTACAACTATAGCTAGCGGCGAATCGGGTCGAACCACGAGAGAGCGGACGTAATTTCTAGTTGTTTAAATTCGGTCTAAGGTAACAATAAGGTGGGGGTTTGATTGGGTTTGGTCTATAGCTAATAACAATAAAAGAAATGTAAACTAATGAAATATATAAAATCAAATATAAAAAGAGGTACTAGGATGGTCGGTTCGTTATAGTTTCGGCGGCAGCATACTAAACAGGTCTAAATCAAACACATGAGGCGGGAAATAAAGAGGTCCTCTCGGTCCACTCTTAACAAATAACATCTTTTGATCTCGCTAAAGGTCCCTAATATCACTGATACTAACTTTCGTCCTGAAAAGTGACTAACGGTCTAAACTTTACCTATCCTTCGATCTCAGCATAGTTTAGTCATTTTTATTGGTGATCTAACAACTGTCCCTATCTCTCGATCTAATGGGTCAGTCATATCCTAGGCATTCAACTAGTCGTGTGCACTCGATTCATCGAATAAAGAATTAAAACAATTAAAACGAAAATAAAACCTCACGTGGTCAGTCGATTGACCAGGTATGGCAGTCGATCGACTGACACGCGATTCAGGCCGTGTTCATTCTATTGCCGCCTACACTACAATTCCCCTACATCCTAGCACAAATTATTTAGCTACTCATGCTAAGGGCGATAACAGCAATAAAACTAATAAGATAGACAGAAGAATTCATGCTTAATACGGTAAAATAAACAATTAACAAAAGATGGCAATTCGGCTTGGGAACTGATCTAGCAATTCGACAACTATGAACGAAAATAACAGAATAAAACTAGAGTGTACCGTGTGAATTGCGAAGGAAAAGAACAAAGCCGAATGACAAAGCGAATTGTATTCAATACCGAATGTAATCTCGAACCCTAATTATTTCTAAAGAACTATATGTAAAACTTAATGTAAACAAACTTGATTAAAACTGGATGATGTATATGTCGAACTAGGTTACGTTATATAGAAAGTATACGTAACATAATTCCTAAAACCTAAACATAATGGGCTTCAAGTTCCTCGATCTTTTAATTCTCGTCTGAGGCAGCGTCTTGGTCGATCGACTGAAGTGACCGGTCGATCGACTGAATAGCAGTGTACAGTAGCTTCTGGAACCCGATAGTTGGTCGATCGACTGAAGGTAGTGGTCGATCGACTGCTTTAGCTGCTACTTGACTTTCATAATCTCGTGGATTTGTCTTTTGGGCCTTTGATTGCGCACCAACCTCGTTCCTTAAGCGAATACTTCACGTCAAATGCAATGCAGGATACTCGGGGACGGATTTAGCTCGATTTCCGCTGGATTCTTCACATTTCTGCAATAATGTACAAAAATACGGAAGTACGCGGAAATAGGGAGAAATGTAGCATAAACTACATGAATGAGCTCTGAAATGCGTGTAAAATGGGATGTAAAACATCATATAAATGACACGCATCAACATACATGGAACGTAGGGATCTCTGCGCTACCAGTATCCTGCAGCGTCCCATCGGTCCTAGAATGATGATAAACTTGCCTAAATTACGCCCCTGTTGGCTTTAAACGTGATGAACACACCTTGCGTCATGGGCAAGGTTAAGTAGTCCAAAACTGCGGCATACGCCTAAATCAGCCATCAGGCTGACACGGCAGCTAGCTTAGTCTGGATCAGCCTCTTCAGGCTGACCAGGCTGGTCTAAATCAGCCTCTTAGGTTGACACGCCCACTCCTTCTTACATTGCGGCATATGCCTAAAATCAGCCATCAGGCTGAAATGGCAGCTAGCTGAGTCAGAAAGTCATCCTTTTCAGGATGACGGGACTCGCCTAAATCAGCCAGCAGGCTGACATGGTAACTTCCGAAACTAAGGAAACTAAAAACCGAGCACACAAAATATAAGCTGGACTTGTCAGAAATTAAGGCAAGGGGCATTCCAAAACATGGCCAAGATACGGTCCCTGAGTTTAACCGCGACCTTGGCAGAGCAACCAAAAAAGAGTTTTAAAACATACAAGTCTGCCACCTCTGGGCCAGACTGCCAAAAAAGTTCATTAAAACATAAAAATACTTAATTATCGGTCACATTAATGACCTCCACCTCTGGCACATCCTCTGCCTGCTGACCTCCTGTTTCAGGTACCGCACGAGCTTGCACACCCTCAGCTGCCATAGCATCCAAAGCTCCGTCAGCAGCATCCTGGGACATTCCAGCATCTCCACCAGCAGCTTGCTCAACCAATGCAGGAGAATTCACCTCCCCAACTTCAGGCATCAGCGCACTCAGATCAGGTTGGGTAGGATAGAGCATCTCCAGCTGTTTCTCACCCTCCTCTATAGCTTGCTGGGTGGGAGCCTCCTCAAGAGCAGCACGCATCCCGCTGATTTTGCCCCGCTAGGTAGCATAGGCAACAACATTGGTGGCCAGGGAGATCAGCTCCCTGATCTTCTCATCAGAGCGCTTGAGGGAGTCAGAGAAAGTGTTGCACACCTCTTGAGTGCAAGCCAGCTGATCAGCCCCTTCCTTCAGCTTCTTCTTGGTGACAACAAGCTCAGTCTTCAACTCCACCACACGCTCTTTCAGATCAGACCGCTGCTGCGCCAAATCGGCAAATGTCCCCTTCAGTTCATGGTTTTTGGCATTGGTGGCACGACTGGTGGTCTGCACTATGTTGATCATCTTCCTATTATAGAGTGCAGACTGGAGGGTCTGGGGCCGGAAAAATCAGAAGTCAGCAAGGAAGTCAAAGGGCAGAATCTAAATAAAAGCAAACAAACAGGTAAAAGATTAAGAGCATTCACCATGAAGGTATTGTGCACGTCATTCTCAGCCATCTCCTCTGGGGAGAACTCTGAGAATGTCTCCTTCAGAGGAGGGAAGAGCAGCTGGTCGATCTCCGGCCAGTATGGTACCTTGTCCATATTCCCAAAACCTTCTGGGAAATGAGCAGTGATGCCTCCGCTAGCTGAGGCACGAGGACTGACAGAAGGAGTAGGCGGATGACGAGACAACGGATCAACCTCCAAGGGCTCGGGTACAGCAGAACTGGAATGCGTATGAGGAGTCTGGAAGGAAGCAGCGGGAGCACTCCTCTTGGAGGCGGATGCCACGTCAGGGCTGGCAGAAGGTCTCTTCCTTTTTGCGCTTTGGAGGATGATTTCTAAAGGGTCAACTTTTGAGCCTGCAAGCAGATGTAGTCTCAGGCGTCAGGACGACTAAAACATTAATAAAGCTGCAAACTGAAATGATTGTGGTAAGCTCACCAGAAGACATGCTGTGAGCTGAGTGAAGAGGGTTGGAAGAGGAAGCAGGTGAAAAACCAGGAAGCAGGTCACAGAACTTTCTCTCGGATTCAAGGATACTGAACAATTTGCTGCAGGCAGGGATCTTGGCACCAATACGAGTCAGGTCACAGGGGCCTGCACGAAGACGATGAAGTAAGCTAGTAAGCAGCGAGATAAATAAATCAGGTGATAGGGAGGCTACTTACTCGAAGTTATAACCCATTTCTCGAAGATATAATCAGCAAGCGGCTAGATGGAGTCCTTCCTCACAAAGAAGAAGTTCTCAAACTATTTCTCATCTCGGGATTTGGACACATGCCTGAAGGGAGCCTCTCCACGGCCCCGGAATGAGAATTGACCCCTACCCAGGGACCTGATGTTGTACATATGGGCTAGATCGCCCAGGGTGATAGAATTACCAGTATTTTGACCAGCGGCCAGGGAGTAAAGAAGAACCCTCCAGACGGCAGCAGAAATTTGTGCCATGGCGAAATTATTCGTAAAGATGAAATCTTGGATGAGTTTGGGAAAAGGAAAACGGAGGCCATATTTAAACGGGTACAGATAAAAACAAACCCATTCAAGACGAAGGGCATCGACTTTCTGACCCGGTTCAGGGATGGCAATATCCACCCCCTCACCAAGACCAAGCAAACCCTTGATCGTGGGAATGTCAGCAGCAGTCAAAGAAAAGTCGCAGTCATGGGGATAAGTAAAGAGTCCCCGAGAAGGAAAGGTTGGGGCAGGGTTACGGTCAGCGGGTGCAGGGGTTGATGAAGATTGTCGGGTTTTACCCATGGTGAAGAAAGAGAAAATGGAAATTAAAGGAGAAAATGGGGAGAATACCTGCTGGAAGTAGCATGAGGGTTTAGAGAGAGTGAGAGATTTTAAAAATGATTTTGGAGTTAATGGAAGTACAAAGTGGGGGTTGGGGTGCAACAAAAGAGGAAGTGGACGGCTGACGTGATGGAGCTGCATGAAAAGAAGTACAAATGACGGCTTAGGGTTTTAGCATTCGATTATGTAAATTCCTTGCTCGACACCTCGAAGCGTACTTCACCAGAAATTTGGGGCAAACTGTTTGGGCTAAAAATAGCACAATAAAAAGGAGGCCCACTTGATAAAATAATGGATCATGGGGGGAGTGATAAGGAGGACAGGAGCCCGTAACTGAATAAAGTATTGGGCCAGCATGCACGCAGGAGAAGACTGGAGCCCGTCAGAGGAGGCGTCTGGCATTAGGAAAGGGGGAGTCAGAGAGATGTTAGGGAGATCAGGGAGAATTGAGGGACACGATCAAACATGGAAAGAGTTATTATGGAAGTTATATTCCCTTTCCATAATCGAGGTAGGAGACATCTAGGGTTCTTGCCCTATAAATAGCCAAGGAAGCAACCAAAGAAGGGGATTCGTTCATTCACATACGCACACATACATTCATCCAAGATCTTAAAAACACAAATACTTCGTGCTAGCGAGATTAGCATTATCGAGACAATTGTAATCATCCTCTCATTCAAGCATAGTACAATATTTGGCAGGGTACCGTCCCTCCCGCGGTTGTTCCCACATTGGGTTTTCCGCGTCACCAAATCTTACGTGTCAATTTCCATTACGTACTTTATTTCTTTATTTAAATATCAACATACGAACAATCTTACGATCAACCAACGAGTAAGACCGCATTGACCCGAATCAATCAACTCGGTAAAAAATACCTAAATAGTGATCAGTTGATCTCTTAAGGTCACACCTATAGGATAATTCCCTTAATAGACTAGTTGATTAATTGTATATCGATACAAGTTAATCAAGTCCTTAAATTTGAACAATTCATTTGTGAGTGAGAATATTTATATCTTATTGTAATTTGATTAAATAAGATTTATTTTAGTAATTAAAAGATTTTATTACTAAAATTCATTATTGTTTATGAAACAATTGAGATATGAATGAATGGTTAATTATAATTATAAAATATTGTGAATTATATTAACATGACCCATTTTATATCATGTAATTGTGAATTACTAGACAATTTGTTATATGTAATTTAATTAATATATATAATGATATTTATTTGATAAATATGCATTAAATTAATTAATAACATGTTACATACTACATGTGACATATTGTGCGACAAATGACAAATTGACAAAATAAAATGGAAGTCCATTTTATATGTGAACCGACATATGGAGGGGTTTATAGGATAGTGGATGTTTTATTTAATTGATGAATAAAACATCATCATAACCTAAATAATAGCCTTACATACCTATGTATTTAGAAAAGAGAAAAAGCAAAAGGGTGAAGGCCATGCATTGGCCTTCTATGACCCCCTAACCGGCTCCCCCTCTCTCATATAGAGAAATTGTTCTCTATTATTTTCATTCATGCATTTTTTCCTCTTATTCTCTATAAGATCCTTCTCTTTATTTCTCTAAAATAGTTTTAGATCTCACATAAGTTGTTCATCAAAATTCTAATATAACAATACAAGGTTACTAGAGTAGTAATATATATATTATTAGAATACATTTAAGGGCTACTAATATATTAAACTAGTTAATTAATATATTAGTTTAAGGGAAAGTCTTTGGTGCAATTTGTAAGGAGTATCTCTATATTTGAGATTGGAGGATCATCCATACATTTAAGCTCAAGAACAAATAAGGAAGGTGTCCTTGTTTGTGCCCTAATTTCGAACCATAAACAATGTAAGGAACATTATTTTTCTTTTAATCTCTTATTTAATTATGCATGCACTAGATCTTTAGAACTCATATTAAAATGTTAATTAGTTCACCATTAGAAAAGTCTAATAATAGGTATATGAACCTAACAACTCACACTTGCACCTAGATTACATAGTGCTTTGTTGATTGTGGTGTCACCAATGGTACATGGAATGGAGAAGCTTCCCGGATCTTTGAGCTTAGGTGGGGAATTCCCTTGAAGGATGCACTACTAATCTTTGTGAAGGCAATGGTTTCCAACTTCCTTTTGGACTTCTTCTTGGTAAGGATATCTTTCATGTATTTCGCATAGGCCGGAACATGGTCTACTAGCTCTGTGAATGGTTTAGAAACCTTTAAGTTCTTCACAATCTCCATGAACTTTCCAAGTTTCTCATCAAGCTTGGGCTTGGCTTGGCGACTTGGGAACGGAAGTCTAATCACAATAGGCTCATTTTCAACTTCTTTGGCCTTCTCTTCATTTCTCTTCTTTGATGAGTCATTGGTAGTTGGCTCTACCACCTTAGGATTCCTTTTTAATGGTTCAATCATAACATTTTGCTTGACATTTTCTTCAACAACATCCTCTTCAATGGGCATCTTAGGTCTCTCACATCTTGTACCACTCCCCAAGTGGATGGCATTGATAGTCTTATGTATTGTAGGAGGATTACCTTGGGGAGGTAATTGTCCTTTTTGTCTTTAGGAACTTGAAGAGGCCAATTGAGACAATTGAGTCTCCAACATCTTGGTGTGAGCAAGGATATTGTTGATGGTTGTGTCTTTGGCTTGGATATCTCTTTGCATTTGGGGAAAGAAATCTTGTTGGCTCTTTTGCATTTGGAAGACCGTTTTTTGAACATCAAAAGCTTGGTAATTGAATTGATTGTAAGATGGTTGGTTTTGGTTGAAGTATGCTCTTTGGGTAGGGTTTTTCATTGGAGGTGGGGTGTATGTGGGTTGAGGATTTTGAACATTTTGGCTTTTGTATGGGAAGTTTGTGTGGAATTTGGTATTTTCATTGTAGTAGTTGGAGTAAGGGGTGCCATTCTTGTATTCTTGGAAAGCATTCACTTGCTCACTTGTGCCCCTACACTCTTGTTGATCATGTACCAAGGTTCCACAATTCTCACACACTACATTTGGGATAGAGGAAGTCATCACCATGGCATTGACATGTTGCTTGGCTGATTGAGAAGCCTCATTCATCTTGGATAGGGCCTTCTCAAATTTCAAGTTCATTGTGTTAATATGGGAGGTTAGTTGGGCACTCAAATCGGCACTCAATTGTGTGATGGAGTCAACTTCATGTCTCCCTCCCCTAGTCGCTTTTCTTGGCCTACTGTATTCAGAGTTATGAACCGCCATCTCTTCTATCTTTGCCCATGTTTGGTTGTCATCAACCTCGGTGAAACTTCCATTAGAACCCATGTTGAGCACATTCCTTGCATCTTCATACAACCCATTCTAAAATTGTTGAACAAGAAACCATTCACTGAGTCCATGATGAGGACAAGAGCGACATGTATCTTTGAATCTTTCCCATGCCTCATATAAGGACTCTTCATCTCTTTGCTTGAACCCGGTGATTTGGGCTCTTAACATGTTGGTCTTTTTCGGAGGGTAGAACTTTTTTGTAGAAGGAAAATGCTAACTTCTTCCATGAATCAATACTAGGAGTGGCCTTGTCTAGGCTTTTTAACCATTGCTTTGCGGTTCCGATTAAGGGAAAAGGAAACAATACCCATCGAATTTGGTCTTGAGTCATCCCCGTTTAAGAGATTGCATCACAATAGTCACAAAAAGTCTCCATGTGTAAATGAGAATCCTCACTACGCATCCGTCCAAATTGACTTCTCTCAACTAATTGTATGAATGCGGATTTGGCAATGAAGTTACCGATTAAGTGAGGTGGTGTTGGAATACCATTTGGTAGGTTCTCCTCGGTTGGTACGGAATGAGGTGACAACTTAGGCATTGTAGGTTGATTTTGTTGTTGGTTTGGGGTTGGGTTTTCCTCTCCTTGTCTTGCAAAAGGGTTGGTAAACTCAACACTATCCGATTGGACGATACCAATGTCCACAAGTTCTCCAATACCCACAATTGTCGAAGTTCCTCTAACAACTCTTCTAATATTGGTCAAGGTTCTTTCAATCTCGGGATCAATAGGCAAAGGTTCACCTTGTGATCTCCTAGACATGCAAATATTAAACAACTAGAAAACAATTAAAACTACCTTGAGGAATTTGACTTCCCCAAGGCTAAGGAAGACACAACTAAAAACAACATATGATAACAATTCAATTGAACACCGTCCCCGGCAACGGCGCCATTTTGATGAGGGGTCGATTTGTCGTCTATTCTCCCTATCAAACACCATTTATAAACTCAACTAACTATTCTTAGTAGAGTGGTAAGTAAAGGTCGGATCCCAAGGGACGGGTATTGGATTAAGTTATCGGTTGTAAAAAGCGATGTCTTAGAGTGTCACAATTTGGGTTGAGTTTGAAGTTTGCAATCTAAAGTACTTAACAGTGAAATGTAAAGAAATGAAAGCAAAACAAGGCAAATAAAAAAATAGAGTTTGTAAACAATTGATTATCACACTAGGGTGCCATGGGTGTATAGGGGAAACATGGTAAAGATCATACAAACACGTTTACATAGATGCAAGCAAATTATTGTTGTAGTGGAATCGAGTTAGTTTATGTCTTACAATTCCTAGGAAGATTTGGGTCCCGGAGCCGAGTCGGTCAAGACTGTACAACACCTACAAGTCGACTTAGTTTATTCCTATTCAACTATATGCATGGTCTAACAAGGCTTGAGTTAGTTTATATTTTACAAGTCTTGTTGAATGGATTGGAGATTTTTGCTAGGTTGTCAATCAAGCATTTCATCAAGCATAATATGTGCATAAGTTGAAACTACAACAAGCAAGCAATCATATGAAAACACATTAAATTAAGTATAGATCTACCCCAATGATTAAATCCCCCTAATCCCCCATTAACCCTAGCTAAGAGACTACTCACTCATGATCATAGTAAACATGCTAATAAGGGTGTCAATCATACTAACAAAGTTGAACATGGTGAATGAGTAAAGTAATGAACAATAATAAAGCAAAAGATAAAAGGGATTATACCAACTTAAGGATGATCCAAATAATAAGCAAAGAATACTAGAAGAACACTTGATGAATGATGAAAAGTTGTCAATTCTTCAATAAACCCAAATAGTCTTCAAATTAACTAACTAAATCTAAGAACACTTGAATGATTAAAGAAAGATTAAGATTTAATTAAGATTGAATTAAGGATTACAATGTAATTAACCTACTAAAACTTGATTAGGAATTGGTAAATAACTTAATGATTAATCCCCTAAAACAATGGGGTATTTATACTAAGTACAAGTATTAGGGTTACTAAGGGCTTAAATGACGATTAAGTCCCTAAGAAGAAGGTTAACGCCTTTCAAGTCCTTAAGGAACCTCACGACCTCCCTACGTTGGATGCTCATACTGTATAGGGAACCGCCCAGCCGGAGCATGAGACGCTCGGGCTGAGCTCGGGACGCCCTGGTTGTTCCTCAGGACGCTCGGTCTGAGCTCTTCAGGATGCTTGGTCTGCTCTTTGGACCCCCGAATCATGGGTCAGGATAGTTTCCTCTTCTTTAACTGCCTCAAGATCCATGGGGATCATTAAGGGGTCGTAGGGGTCTTCATCATTGCCCAATCTACTTGTTCTTTCTACTTAGGCCTTTAGTATTGGTCTCCTCCTTGTTGCTTGGTCGTTAGATGCGATCTATTTAGCTCCAAATTACTCCATAAATGCAAGGTTAGCATTCCTCTCCTACCAGGGACACAAAAACTCAAATAATTGAATATGCAAAGTGGGAAGCTAAAGATAAGAAACGACCCTAATACCTACAAGAAAGCATAGGAACGAGGCTAGTTCGGGGACTAAAAGTGTGCAGATATGAGTCACATCAATAAGTGTGAGAATGGTTATGTGAGACTTTGACCCTATGAGTGGTGGTATAGATGTTGTTTGTAATGTTGCCTCCCAATCGTCATGTAAATCGTCCATGGTAAACATTGTGACCTTGTTGTAGTATTCCCTGGAGTTGAGATGTTGTTATGGTTGTTGGTGATAGTAGCACCCCGTCTATGAGATTGCATATATGCAATGAATGTTAATATGATTATGGTGTTTCACACTATCGTGCGTTTGTTGGTGATGGTAGCGTGATGTCGTCCTCAGGTATAGGGGGATGCAATGGTTATGAAACAGATTTCAAAATATCATGTTGTATCACGTTTTGTTTTAGTTGGGTTGTAATAATGTTTATAAGGCCGTGTGTAATACCCGCCATGTTTAGGGACCCTTTTACCGACCCTTTGACCACGGAAGACCCTAGGAGGGGATAGGTAAGAGGATAAGTAAGATAAGTGACTTATGCAGTTGATTACTCGACCTAGTAGAGGCTACTCGGCCAAGTAGTGAGAACATTCGACCGTGTAAGGCTTACTCGGCCGAATATGAGAGTACTCGACCGAGTATAGCCGATGTTGACGCGTAATTATAAAACACAAGTTCGCAAGTCTTATTTTATTTTCACGGTTCCATTTCTCTCTAACCCTAATATATTCCTCTCTCACCTATCACCCACCTTCTCCCTACACTCTCATCTAGCCTAGAAACTAACCATGGAAGGGGATTGGGTTACATATGAAGGACGCTAGTGAGGATGTCGTCATTGTCGTTGTCGGTTCGAATCGCTAGGTTAGTCATTGCTTTGTCGTCGTCTCTCCGTAGGCTTCTGGGGTAGTCTTGTAATAGGATGTGGTTACCGTTTGTAGGATGCGTCTTGGAGTCTTGCTTGGCTATATGTGTATGCTTTTCATGGATTGGCGATAAGGTAGGGTTTTCCTACTCAGTTCATGTTTAATTGATTTGAGATTGTGTTGTATTGTGTATGATTGGTTGTCTGCTGATCATTGTTGGAGCGTTGGAATTGGTGTGGTTGTGGTGATGGTTCTTGAGTAGAGTCACTTGCGGGAGCGGCTTCACGCCCTAGTTTTGCCCTCTGTGGAACCCGCCACAGTAGGGGATGTGGACAATAATGAACAGGGTTATCGCTCGTTGATGAGCGGGGCTTAGGTGGGGATTGGCTACGGTCCCCCACTGGCGGTGGGGATTGCTTGTTGCGATGGGTAATCTGGCAGGGCTACACACTATCCGACACATGATCTGGAGTTGGGTGCAGTTGTGTTTGCTCTCAAGATTTGGAGGCACTATCTTTATGGGGCGACCTTTAAGGTGTTTTCAGATCACAAGAGTCTGAAGTACATCTTCACTCAAAAGGAGTTGAACATGAGACAGATGAGGTGGATGGAGCTGATAGGGGATTATGACATGGATATTATATACCATGAAGGGAAGGCAAACGTGGTTGCTGATGCGGTGAGCAAGAAAAATATGCGTTCTCTATGCACAGCTATGTCTTTGGTGAGATTGAGAGATGAGGTGGGGAAAATAGGGATACATATGATACAGAATGGGGATGCTAGAGGGGACTTGACAGTGGAGCCAGATCTTTATGATGACATTCGCAGGAAACAGGCTTTGTATCCTAAGATTGAGGAGTGGAGAGCTGGAGTAGAGAAAAGGACAGTGTCTCGATTCTCTATTCATATATATGGCAGTATGAGATTTGATGGCAGGTGGTGTGTTCCTAATGATGAGGAGTTGAAAAAGGAGATCATGGCAGAGGCTCATTGCCCACCATATTCTGTAAATCCAGTCCGTGACAAGTTGTATAAAGATTTGAAGAAGACTTTCTGGTGGCCTGGGATGAAGAAGGAAATAGCTGAGTTTGTGGCTCGATGTTTGACATGTTAGAGAGTTAAGGGGGAGCAGTGACGACCACAAGGTAAGATTCAGTCTCTTGAGGTGCCTGAATGGAAATGGGAGTCTATCTCGATGGATTTTATCGTGGGTTTGCCGAGGAGTCAACAGGGTAACAACATGATATGGGTAATAGTTGATCGTTTGACCAAGTCAGCTCACTTTGTTCCGATGAAAGATATTTGGACCAAGATACAGTTAGCTTTGGCTTATAGGAAGCATGTGATTCATTTGCATGAGGTGCCTAAGGATATAGTGTCAGATAGAGATGCGAGGTTCATATCTCGGTTTTAGAGAGAGTTGTAGGAGTGATGGGAACTACCTTGAAGATGAGTACAGCTTTTCATCCTGCGACAGATGGGCAGATAGAGAGGACCATCAAGACTTTGGAGGACATGTTGAGGGCTGGTGTGATGGAGTTTGGTGGTAGCTGGGAGGATAGGTTGGATCTGATTGAGTTTTCATATAACAAATACGACCACACGAGTATTGGGATGACACCGTTTGAGGCTTTGTATGGGAGGAGGTGTAGGAGTCCAATTTGCTGGGATGATAGAGCTGAGGCCGTGGTTTTAGGACCACAGATGGTACAAGAGATGGTAGAACAGGTTAAGCTGATCAGGCAAAAGATGAAAGCGGCCCAGGATCAACAAAAGAGTTATGCAGACTTACATCGTCGCGACATAGAGTTTCAGGTTGGGGACAAGGTTCTTTTGAAAGTGTCTCCAATGCGTGGGGTCATGAGGTTTGGTAAGAAAGGGAAGCCGGGCCAGAAGTTTATCGGACCATATGAGATTGTGGATCGTGTGGGGGAGGTTACTTACCGGTTAGCGTTACCAGCGACTTTGGATAGGGTGCATAATGTGTTTCATGTGTCTCAGTTACAGAAGTATGTGAGCCATTCTTCACATGTGTAAGAGGTGGAGAACATCGAGTTGGATGAGTCCTTGTCTTATCTTGAGGTGCCAAAACAGATTCTTGATCGCATGGTTCGAAAAACTAGACATGGGGAAACAGTGTTGCTTAAGGTTCTTTGGTCTAACCATGAGGTTGAGGAAGCTACTTGGGAGGCGGAAGAGGCTATAAGGGAGCGGTATCCGTCTCCTTTTGATCAGGTATGTGTGGTTATGGGGACGTAACCATGTTTCTTTTAGAGGGGGTAAGAGGTGATCGCATAAGGTTTTGGTATGGTTTATGTGGTTTTGGTAAAAGTTACTAGTTGTTTTGAGTCAGTCTGAGTTTTGGTTAGGAGTTTTGTTTTGTGTTTTGGTTATGTTGTTGTGTCGGAGTTGAGATAGTATATTTTGTTTTGTGTATGGGTTGAACTTCGGGGACGAAGTTCTTTTTAAGGAGGGAAGACTGTAATACTACGGTTTTCAATGTCTATGGGTACTCTATAGAGTGGGGCTTACTCTGTCGAGTAAGTATGTTTTTATACGAAACAGTAGGCTACCTGATGAGTACTCGATCGAGTATGTTGGGCACTCGATCGAGTAAGGGTCACTCGATCGAGTAAGTGACTTACTCGATCGAGTAAGTGTGTCTTACGGGTTATATTAGCCGGGTTTTGTTAATAACGCGTGTTTAGTATAAAAAGGTTCCTTCATTCTTTTAATCACTTTTTCACCTTTCTAAAACCTTTCAAAAGAAAAAGAAGTTACATAGTTCTCCTTCATCGCGTTATCAGCAAATCCCAAGGGCTAGGATCGTCGGATTGTCTTGTTCGTTACGCCGTTGAGATCGTCGTGTCAAGGGTAAGCTTCTTGTATAATTTTTATAATGTTTCGTTGAGTTTGTTTAAAACCCTAATTGGGTAGATTTAGGGGTTTTGGGTGTATTATGTTGATTAGGTGATAATTATATGAATATGTGTTATAGGAGGAGGATTCGTAGAGGAACATTTCTGATTAGCTGCTGTGACGATCTTGTGGTTGCTATTCCAGGTAGGGTTTCCCTACTCGATTATTGTTTACAAAGTATTGTTGTTGGTTGATCGTTGTTGTTGGTTTGTACCATGTTGGAATTGGTAATTGGTAGTTGTTGTGGTATAATGTGGTTAGTTGTATAACTGTCTGTGGTTTGCGAGGTGCGTCCTCGGCTGAGTGGAGTCACTTGTGGGAGTGGCTTTGGGCCCTTGATTCGCTCTCTGTGGAACCCGCCACAGAGGGGATGTGCACATTTAGGAACTTGGGTTATCGCTCGGATGAGATGAGCAGGGCTTAAGTAGGAACGGTTGCGGTCCCCCACTGGCAGTGTGGAATACTTGTTACGATGGGTATTCTTGCAGGACTACACACTTTAGTGTGTAGTCAGGTGAGTGGAGTTATGATGGAGATTGGTTGATTGGATTGGATTGTTGTATTGCTTTTATTGTATTGTTTATGCAAACAGTAACTGACCCCGGTTTAACTGTTTTGAAAACTGTGGTTGAAGAGTCTATTGATCCAAAATACTCAAGAGGGGGAGGGTGAATTGAGGATTTAAAACTTTTTAAAGCTTTTTCGATTGTGCGTATGTAATTAATTATTTAAAGTTTATTGGTTAAACTTTAACTAATCAACTAATGATTGTAAGCAAAATAAACGAAAGAACGAAACCAGAAGAGACACACGGATTTTTGAAGTGGTTCAGTTTCACAAGTCGAAACCTACGTCCACTATTCTCGATTAATAAATTTAGTACCTTTCTACAGATTACAAATTTACTAACCCAACTCGTACAACTAACTCTAGCTGTAACTCAATGAGTACCGTTAAATACTCGAGTGACTAACTTACGCTAATAAGAAAGCACTAATGATTCTAACAAAGGTTCACGTTAATGAACAAGTTAAGAATTCAACTAAGCACTATTATCTTATAACGATAAATGAAGAACGAGTATGCGAGTTTTGTGACACACGACCTTTCAAAATTGCAAATCGGATTTTCTGCTTAAAACACACGGTTTCCTCTTTAAAGATGAAAATAATTTTTATGCTTAAGGTCTCTAATTTAGATGTTGTAAATAGCAAAGTATTTATAGAGAAGGAAGGAGTAGGCTACACGGTTTCTGCACAAACCCTAATAGCCGAAATAAAAAGACATAATTACAAATTATATCTTCTTATTATCTCTTTCCTAAAAGCCTTAAAAGATAATAAAGAATATTCTAAAAGATAGAATATAATCTTTCCAAATATAATCTTTACTATAAATTCTAAGATTATGATAAGATTTCCTAAATCAAGAATATCTTTTACCATAAACAAATATATTAAGTAAGATATATAAGATATGTAAAGATCTTATTATAGAATAAAATCTTTACCTAATATCTCTTAGGCAACACGAGATATCACGGCCCATAGGCTCGTGAATCGTGCAAACCCTAATCTTAATATATAATTAGAATTTAGGTTTTAGGAGAGGCTATATGGAAACCCTAATTAGTAGTAAAGTCCAACTCATAAGTTGATCCATCATAACCACCAATTAACGTTTACCATAAAACCGGACTCCTCACTAAACCGGGCTTTATTAAATAAATACGTTCATTAAAACATTTAAAATAAACTTTAAACAATTGTAAAATAATTTTCGAAACATTTATAAGTCGTGTATAAAAACTCAGCATTTTAATGTTATAGTAGAAGAGCTATAACATTGAGCTCTTTTACTAGTAATGTTATAGCTGCAAAGCTATAACTTTACTAATCAAGAAACTCATTCTTGATTACCATTATGAGATAATCACCTATACTATTCTAATCTTCAAGGAGATCTTCGAGTATAGGTTATGTCATCATCCAAACTTGATAAATCTTTAGACGAACATCGTCTTCACATAATTCTTGAATGAATCTTGAATTGTTTGATGTTTAAACGAAGGCTTGAACTTCTTATACAATTGTCACAATCTTCTTTGTTGCTCGTAATAGGTTAGTTCTAAGATACTTAACAAACGATTACACACAACCAGTATATAAAATGTAAAATACCTTGACATCATCAAAACATAAACATATTAGGTATATGGTCCAACAAATTCCCCCTTTTTGATGATGGCAAGTCTCCTACAATTGTGACTAGTGTAAAAAGTTCCCCCTCAATATAACACCGTTATCTTGATAATAAAGATTAACGCAAGATCAAGACAATTTTTCAAAACCGAAACTTTAAGGACTTTAAGAGACAATTGGTCTTGACAAGGAGCAAGCTTAGGTAGATGCTTTCTATAGACGTTCTTTCCCCCTCTTGACATCATCGAAAAGTTAAGAACAAATCAAAAATGACTAGAATAATATAAGATGAGACAAGAGATAAAAACACCATAAGAAATAATAATAACATGCAAGACTAGAAGCATCCAAAAGATAATTAACATACAAACTAAGAATTAAACATGTTTAAAGCCAAAGTGGGCCGAATGATCACATGTCTAATAGAACACTTGGGCCATAACCACAAGTGCATTGCCAAAATGGGCCGAATAAGAGTTTGTTTAACACACCATTAAGAAAAAATAAAAAGAAAAGCTAATTAAGGTAAGGGCTTATTGATACCCGTCGTTGTGAGTACCAAAGATAAAATTTATAATCTCCTATTAAGACTAACCTAGGCTAGTGGTAACAGGGTCGAACCACAAGGAGGCAGTTGTAAACTTTAGTTGATTTATGTTCAGTCTGAGGTAACTATTATGGGGGTTTATTTGAATTGGTCTATAGCTAATAACAATAAAAAGAAAATAAACTAAAAATACGATTTAAACAGATAAAAGAAGGGTACTAGGATGGTCGGGTCATTATAGCTTCGGCGGCAGCAAACTAAGTCGGTCAATCAAACACGTAAGGCGGGAAATAAGAGGTCCTCTCGGTCCACTCCTAACAAATAGCATCTCTCGATCTCGCTATAGGTCCCTAATGTCACTAATACTAACTTTCGTCCTGAAAAGCGACTAATGGTCTAAACTATACCTATCTTTCGATCTTAGCACAGTTTAGTCGATTTAATTGACGGTCAAATAACCTTCCCTATCTTTCGATCTAATGGGTCGGTCACAAAATAGGTATCTAACTGGTCGCATGCATTCGATTTGTAAAATACAAGATTAAATTTATTTAAAACGAAGGATAACCTTACTAGGTCAGTCGATCGACCAACAATGTCAGTCGATCGACTGACACGCGGGTTCAGTCCGTGTTCAATCTAGTGCCGCCTATGCTACAATTTCCCTACATCCTAGCACTATGAAATTAGCTACTCATACTGGGAATATCAATAACAATAAAATCTACCAATAACATAGGAGAATTCATGATCAAAACAAGGAAATAAACAATTAACAAAGAACGATAAGTTGGCTTTCGGGGGACTATCCTAGCAATTCCTATACTATGAATGACAATAAAATAGTAAAACTGAAATAGGAGCAGAAGAATACCGCGTAAAGGATTGCAAAGAAGAGATCAAAACCAACTGTAAACCGAACTTTATTAACGGAAGAACAATAATCTTAAGAACCCTAATTATGAAATAGAACTAAAACTGATAAAGTATGTGATGTGTTATTCGATACTCAAACTGGATGTTGGTGTTACGTTATATAGCAATCATCGTAACAACTTATTTCTAAAACCTAAACTTCACGGGCCTTGAGATTCACGACCTTCTAAATCTCGTCTGGAATAGAAATCTGGTCGATCGACTACTCAGGTTGGTCGATCGACTGCTCCTCAGCAACAGTAGCTTCTGGAACCCGATAGTTGGTCGATCGACTGATGGGTCTAGTCGATCGACTGCTTGAGCTGCTAATTGACTTCTTTAAACTCGTGGATTCGTCTTTTGGGCCTTGGATTGCGCACCAAGCTCGTTCCTTAAGAAATTCCTTTACGTCATTTGCAATGCAGATTACTCGGGGACAGATTTGGCTTGATTTCCCGCTGAATTCTTCACATTTCTGCAACAAAGTACAAAATACGGAAGTAGACAGAAATAGGGAGAAATGTAGCATATATTACACAAATGAGCTCTGAAATGCGTGTAAAAAGAGATGTAAAACATCATATAAATGACACGCATCACTTATGAGGGTAGGACGAGAGGAAATCAAATGTTGCGGGTCTTATACGGGTTCACGTAGTCGGGTCTAGTGCGGTGCTCCAAAGCATCCAGACGGTCAAACGAGCTCCGAACCAACTGCGAAAGAGTACCAATGCTCCTTTCAAAATTAAGCACTTTCAAAGAAAGAGCCTTTGTGGCCTCTAACGTGAGAGCTTGATCACCCGCCATCGCTT
The DNA here is from genome assembly GCF_048544455.1 of Silene latifolia. Lineage (NCBI taxonomy): Eukaryota > Viridiplantae > Streptophyta > Magnoliopsida > Caryophyllales > Caryophyllaceae > Silene > Silene latifolia. The sequence goes on along the minus strand of NC_133528.1, from coordinate 48,879,758 downwards.
TCCCATGCATCACCAAAGCACCACCCTGACTTGTAAGGAAAGTGAGACGATCACCGTGTGGGAACACTTCCCCACGAATAGCCTTCAACTCCCTCTTAAAACCCGCTAACCTTTTGTCTACGTTCTCCATCCACGAGTACACCCGACTAGCATCCAAACCGGAGTCTAAAGACCGAGATGGTCCAACCCGTGACAATGCCGTAGCCAAATTAGTCGAATGTTCCTCGAATTTCTCCATTAAACCACTCATAAACCCCTCCAACTTCGACTCCATAGCTCCTAAACCCGAATCCACCGGGGCTTTCTCAACATCCTTTGCAAGTTGCAACTCGGGTCCATCAACAACAAGACCCATTAGCTTGATCAACTTGTCACACATACAATCCCGAGCACTAACACCGTAACTGTCAGGCCCTACCACTCGCTTAATTTCCAACAAACGAGATATCCACATACCATACGACAAATCGATTGTGGTGCTCAACTTGTCCTTAGTGACCGTAAGACTAGTCTGAATGATACGATGCAAGACAACACAACCCAAATTCACCTTCTGACCTTCCAACCAAGAATAAACCATTATCGCTTCATAACTCGACACCTTATCATGGCCACCTATCCTCGGCACCACTGTGTTCCATAAAAAGTTCAAGAGGAACTTGATCTTAGCCGAGAGAGGACAAACCACGATATTGACACCCTCCGTCATCTCCTCAAAATACTTCTTCACTAACAACTCCTTTTCACTCACAACATTAGAACACTCAAGACTCGGATTTAACTCGATTCCTTCATCGGGAACCAAAAAAGAAGAGCAAAAATCCGAAACAGAGACAGTAACATCGACTCCAGTAACAATCGCATGCAAGACACCTTTCTTGATTGAGACACTAGTAAAGAATTGTACCACCTCAACTGGGTAAATAGGACCCGAAAACTGACTAATGTGACTCCACCCTTGAAAATCAAGAAAATTAACAAAGAAAGCAAGAACGGGTACACTAACCAACTAAGATTTCGGATAGTACCTACCACCATGAATGGAATACCTCAAAACTCGATTAACTAAGACGCTTTCATCATGAGTAAGCCGAACACGATTTAAACCTTCCTTGGTCGCGGCTTTTGAAGCATCCCTAAGCAGAGTACGAGCAACACCATTCCGAACTATCACCTCGGGTTCCTCCACAACTTCACTATCATCAACAACTACATTATTTTTACCCTTGAAAAGACGGCGTCTTTTGCCTTCGGACACCGATTCGTCCCGACTACGAAACTGGGGCGAGTTTGAATTTGGTTGAGGTGAAGGATGATTCATGGAATGAGGATCATGTGGTGGTAAAGGTGATGTTTGGTTAGGAAATGGGCGGTTTTGGTGGTGACGGGTTGAGGATCGGGTATTTTTTGCATGAGATGGATGCATGATGATGGTGATTTGTTGAAAAAGGGGGTGATGGTGATGGTTTGAGTAAAGGAGAAGAGGTGTAATGATTGTAAAAATTTGGAAGAAAGAAAAATAGGCAAGTGGGGATGGGTGGACGGGTAACACGCAAGGGTAGATATAGGTGTAGGCTTAGGGTTAACAAGTGGAGGTGAATTATCTTAAGTGTCTTTAATTAGGAATAGGTAAAGTGAAAAGTATGGGAATTTATGGTGATAAGACAAGAATTAGGAAATTGATTTGATGTAGGAATTATGAGCCGTGTATTTGTGAGCTTATTTGAAAGATTTTTATGATTTGGAAAGATAAATATATGGTGTGTTTTGTTTATTGTGATAAGAATATGTTTGTATATCAATTAAATTCTAAATAGCAAATAGAATCTTATGATAAAAATATTTCTATAAACGAAATTATTCATGCAACGCAATATACGGACACAGTCATACAATCTTAACTTAACTAGTCAGTCATAAAAAGATTGAACAAATATAGAAGCTTATGTACCACTGATTAAACCAATTTCCAACCGTAAAGTCTCAAATAGTTCTCTAGCTAATGATTTTGTCAAAATATCTGCCCATTCTTTTTCAGTACTACAAAATTCAAGTTTTACATTCCCCTTCTCAACATGGTCTCGAATAAAATGGTGTCTTATTTCAATATGTTTGGTACGTGAATGTTGTGCGGGGTTTTTGGAAATTATTATCGCACTAGTATTATCACATAAAATAGGAATACATCCTACGTCAACACCATAATCACGTAATTGTTGCTTAAGCCATAAAAGTTGAGTACATACCAGTCCTGCGGCAATATATTCGGCTTCAGCAGTTGAAAGAGCAACCGAATTTTGTTTCTTCGAACCCCACGTGATGATACACGGTCCGACAAATGTGGCGACACCCGACGTGCTTTTTCTGTCTAGAGAACATCCTGCGTAGTCGGCATCAGAATAACCGACTAGATCAAAATTGCACTCCATTGGATACCATAGGTATAAGGTGGCCGTTCCAATCAAATAACGTAAAATACGTTTTACGGCCGTCATATGCGATTCTTTGGGAGATGATTGATATCTCGCACAAACGCATACGCTAAACATAATATCGGGTCTACTTGCGGTCAAATATAACAGTGACCCAATCATCCCACGGTAAGTAGTTTCATCAACTGATTTACCGTTTTCATCCAATGTCAATTTCTTGTTCTCGACCATTGGAGTAGGCATAGCATGTGAATTTTCCATTCCGAATTTCCGAATCAATTCTTTGATATATTTTTGTTGATGGATCTTAATGCCTTCATCTGTTTGTTGTATCTGCAGACCTAGGAAGAATTTCAATTCTCCCATCATACTCATCTCGAACTCGGAAGTCATCAACTCAGAAAAATATTTACATAAGCTTCGGTTGGTCGATCCAAAGTCGATATCATCGACGTATATTTGAACAACCAAAAGGTCCGAACCCTCTGTTTTCAAAAATAGGGTTTTATCGACGGATCCTCTACTAAATCCACTGTCAAGTAGAAACTTGGATAATCTGTCGTACCAAGCCCTAGGTGCTTGCTTCAATCCGTATAGGGCTTTATCTAATTTGAAAACGTGATCCTCAAATTTGATATTCTTAACACCAGGGGGTTGTTCAACGAAAACTTCCTCTTGTAAATATCCATTCAAGAATGTCGTCTTGACGTCCATCTGGAAGAGCTTCATTCCCTTGTGTGCGGTGATTGCTCTCAGAAGTCTAATAGCTTCAAGACGAGCAACAGGTGTGAAAGTCTCGTCATAATCTATTCCTTCTTGTTGATTATACCCTTGAACCACCAATCTTGCTTTGTTTCTGACAATGACTCCGGCATCATCTAATTTGTTCCTGAAGACCCACCGAGTTCCAATGAATGTACGATCTTTTGGTCTAGGAACTAAATGCCAAACCTTGTTTCTTTCTAACTGTTGAAGCTCTTCTTGCATGGCTATAATCCAATCTGATTCAGCGAGAGCTTCATTGATATTCATGGGTTCGATCATGGATAGGAAAGAGTAGAAAGAGCAGAAGTTGTTTAAGGAACGTCTTGTTTGAACACCCTTCTTAATATTCCCAAGAATATTGTCCATGGGGTGTGAGTTCTTTTATTTCCACTTCGTCGAAGTGCTTGGTTCTTCATCGTTATTTGAGCTTGACTCGATTCCATTTGGTTCGGAATTAGAGGAAGTTCCCCCTGAATCCAATCCGGGTGTTGTGTTTGAGCCGATTATAACCTCAGACTCTACACCTTGATTTGGATTCAATGTTACAGTAACATCATCTATAACATTGGTTTGGGAGTTCTTGTCTTGAGTCAATGTTATAGTATCATCAACTATAACTTTGCCTTTCTCCTTTTTATCGTTTGAGGAACGATCAATTTCATCATTCGTTCCCTCAATTTCATTGTCCTCTAATTCCAATTCCGGAGGATCGTCTCTTGAAAGACGAAAGTCGGGTTCATCCAAGTCTTCTTCCTCATCCTGTAAAGGCTTATCGAACACGTTATCTTCATCAAAGATAACGTGGACACTTCCTTCAACACAAAGAGTTCTCTTATTGAAGACTTTGTAAGCCTTGCTATGATCTGAATATCCTATAAAAATCGCCTCATCACTCCTAGGGTCGAATTTACTTAAACGGTTCTTACCGTTATTATGTACAAAACATTTACTCCCAAAATAGCGAAGATGGGAGATATTGGGTTTTCGACCTCTAAGGAGTTCGTAGGGGGTTTTCTTAAGGATATGTCGGATCATAGCACGATTATGGATGTAGCAAGAAGTGCTTATGGCTTCAGCCCAAAAATTACGAGGTAAACCACTACACATAAGCATTGTACGTGCCATATCTTCTAAGGTTCTATTCATACGTTCAACAACACCGTTTTGTTGAGTAGTTCTTGGTGCTGAAAAGTTATGTCCTACACCATTAACTCTACAATATTCTATAAAAGTTTGGTTGTCAAATTCGGTGCCATGATCCGTACGAATAGATACAATATTAGTCTTATATTTGTTTTGAACACGTTTCATAAGACAATCAAATTCATCAAAAGTCTCGTCTTTTGAATGAAGAAATATAGGCCATACATACCTTGAGTAGTCATCTACAAGAACGAAGACGTACCTGGATCCTCCTCTACTCCTTACCTTCATTGGTCCACATAAATCCATGTGCACTAATTCCAAGGCTTGATTTGTCCTTACTACTCTTTTCGGTTTAAACGATGATCTTACTTGTTTGCACCTTGCACACGTGTCACACATCTTTTCTTGGTCGAACTTGATTTTAGGTAACCCTTCCACCAAGTCCCACTTCTTGAGCTTGTTCAAGGTTAGTGAGCTAATGTGACCAAACCGTTTATGCCATAAACAAGGATCATCAAGTGTAACTTTCATACACGAAAAGGAGTTAGTAGGCACAACATTTAAATCTACCATATACACATTCCTTTTTCGGTGGCCTTCAAGAATGACGTTGCTAGTTCCTTCAATAATAATGCGACAACTATCAGTATGAAAAACTACTTTGTTACCTTTGTCGTATAGTTGAGATATGCTTAGCAAATTGTGTTTTAGACCATCCACGAGATAAACGTCACTTATTGCGTGAGATTTAGAAATTCCGATTTTGCCAACGCCAATAACCTTTCCCTTTTTGTTGTCCCCAAACGTCACTTTTCCTCCGTTGAAGGGCTTGAGTGAAAGAAACAGATTCTTATCTCCGGTCATGTGTCTTGAACATCCACTGTCAAGATACCATTGATTGTTTTCTTTCACTTCTTCCCCGCAGAAGGGATTAGATACGATTTTTAGGTACCCAAGCTAAGTTGGGTCCCTTATGATTAGTTACTCTATAAACTAGATCCTTTCGAATCCAGACTTGTCTAATAACCGTTTTTCTAACTTTAGGTTTGTTTGGCTTGGGAGGAGTTCTAGGGTTTTCTCTAGGTTTAGGAATTTCTCTAGGTCTCTCTTGACTATTTGCCTTGTGAATAGGTTTACTGGGTTGAGATCTACAAGGGCTTTGTGAAGTGCTAGGTTTCTTAGAGTAGTCAAAGGCCATGTCATAGAACCAACGAAATTTATTGTTCCTTTCTTCGTTAGGTTCGTTAGTGGGGATTTCCTTATCCTCGACAACTGTGTCAGCAGTTTTGGCATGTTCGGCATTCTTTCTTATATCATGAGCCTTTTTGACACAATTGATTTGGATGTGACCCGTATGACCACAGTAATTGCAAATCAAGTATTCAGGAAGATCAGCATACTTCCTTTTTCTAAAATCAAAATCCGAAGGTGTTGATTTGCATTTAGAGTGATCTCTACGGCTGTAGTACTCATGTCCTAACCCCATCTTCATATTATTGTCAGATTGTTCGGTTAGGAAGTTTAGGACTTTTGTGCTACCTTCCCACTTGTCATGGACCTTTCTAGCGTGTAGAAGTAGGTCTTTTAGGGTTTTAATTTCCTCTTGACATTTCGTGTGATCTACATCATTGTCCTTTTTAAAGTTGTCACGAAAGTCCTGGTATCGTTTGTTAAGAATGAACACAACATCGGTGTGGTGTTTCTTAACATTGATCATATCGGTCTTAGATTCTTTCAATTGCTTTAAAAGAGAATCTATCTCTTTCTTTTGATCCAAGATCACTTCTTCATTAGAAGTGACCTTAGTTTCCAAGAGTTCTTTGACTTTTCTATGTTCTAAAGTTATAGCTTCATTAGCTGTAACTTTGGCTTGAAGGTGCTTGATGTTAAGCTTTAGTTCAGAAGTTATAGCTTCATTAGCTATAACTTTGGACTCTAATTCCTTCTTTTCAGCCATAGTAGAATCTAATGTTGTAGCTTTCTCAGCTATAACTTTAGATTTCAACTTCTTAGCTTTAGTCTTGAGAGTATGATTCTCTTCCGCGATTTCGAGAATATGTTCCTTTAGATCTTTCAATTCCAAATCCTGTTCGTGACACTTATCAAGAGATTGTTCAAAGAATTCAATTAAAGCACTTTTAGACAATTTCCTAACACGTTTTTTAAGCTCAAGGTAACTTACCTCTTCATCGTCGTCTTCGTCTGATTCTCCAAGAAAGCAATAGTTTGAATGAGAATTTGTGCTTTCATCGTCACTGTCGGAAATTAGGTCAAGACTAATACTGCTGAGACAAAGGTTTGCTACTTCGTCGTCTTCAGATTCCTCGTCATCTTCTGAGTCAAGGTCTCCCCAACACGAAGCCATCATAACTTGCTTGAATTCTCTCTTTGTCTTCTCACGTTTTGTCTTGTCCTTTATCTTCTCCCATGTTGGACAATCCTTGATCATGTGACCAGATTCTCCACACTTGAAGCAACCTCTATTTGCGAAGGACGACTTTGAGTCATTAACCTTTTTGTTGAATGACTTGTTGTTACTGTTGTTATAGGATGATTTTGTCTGTTTATTTCGAAAAATCTTATTTTTAAAACGTCGTGCAAACAAGACAGTTTCATCCTCTAGGTCAGAGTCCACTTCTTCGCTCTTTAAGGCCATACTCTTATTGCGACTTGGTTTAGCGTCGTCTATGTCAAGAGTAATTTCATGGGCCATGAGAGCGCCGATGAGTTCTTGATAGGATAGGGTTTCAAGATCTCGTGATTCCTCCATTTCAGTGACCTTAGCACGCCACTTCTTAGTAAGGTTCCTAAGAACCTTTCTAGCAATGTCCTCGGTACAGAATTTTCTACCTAGGTTTTTTAATTCATTTATTATACTTGAAAACCTTGCGGACATACTATCTAGAGACTCATTAGGCTCCATGATGAATAGCTCATATTTTTGCATAAGCAAATTAATTCGGTCCTTCCTAACAATGGAAGTACCTTCATAAGCTAATTCGAGCCCATCCCATATCTCCTTGGCCGTGGAACATGAAGAGAACCGATCAAACTCAGTGGAAGTCATTCCGTTTTGCAGTAGACTTATTGCTTTGGAGGTTTTCTCGGCCTTCTTGTAGTCGGCTTAGACATAGTCCTCTTCTTTCTTTTCATAGGTAGTGCCTTCCTCGGATGCAACAAGAATTTTGTGCGGTCCGTTTTGAATAATCCTCCAGCACTCCCAATCGTGTCCTTTCACATAGTGAGTCATCATGTTTTTTCACAATCCGTAATTCTTCCCATCAAAGACGGGACACTTGAGATATTTGGAATCTATTTATCACGTGATAGGCAGCGGAATATAAAACAATAAGATAAATGAAAAACAAGATAGATCAGCCTCTTTGCGGTTAGGCAATCAAGAGCACGAGGCTCTGATACCAATTGAAGAGTCTATTGATCCAAAATACTCAAGAGGGGGGGGGGGTGAATTGAGGATTTAAAACTTTTTAAAGCTTTTTCGATTGTGCGTATGTAATTAATTATTTAAAGTTTATTGGTTAAACTTTAACTAATCAACTAATGATTGTAAGCAAAATAAACGAAAGAACGAAACAAGAAGAGACACACGGATTTTTGAAGTGGTTCAGTTTCACAAGTCGAAACCTACGTCCACTATTCTCGATTAATAAATTTAGTACCTTTCTACGGATTACAAATTTATTAACCCAACTCGTACAACTAACTCTAGCTGTAACTCAATGAGTACCGTTAAATACTCGAGTGACTAACTTACGCTAATAAGAAAGCACTAATGATTCTAACAAAGGTTCACGTTAATGAACAAGTTAAGAATTCAACTAAGCACTATTATCTTATAACGATAAATGAAGAACGAGTATGCGAGTTTTGTGACACACGACCTTTCAAAATTGCAAATCGGATTTTCTGCTTAAAACACACGGTTTGCTCTTTAAAGATGAAAATAATGTTTATGCTTAAGGTCTCTAATTTAGATGTTGTAAATAGCAAAGTATTTATAGAGAAGGAAGGAGTAGGCTACACGGTTTCTGCACAAACCCTAATAGCCGAAATAATAAGACATAATTACAAATTATATCTTCTTATTATCTCTTTCCTAAAAGCCTTAAAAGATAATAAAGAATATTCTAAAAGATAGAATATAATCTTTCCAAATATTATCTTTACTATAAATTCTAAGATTATGATAAGATTTCCTAAATCAAGAATATCTTTTACCATAAACAAATATATTAAGTAAGATATATAATATATGTAAAGATCTTATTATAGAATAAAATCTTTACCTAATATCTCTTAGGCAACACGAGATATCACGGCCCATAGGCTCGTGAATCGTGCAAACCCTAATCTTAATATATAATTAGAATTTAGGTTTTAGGAGAGGCTATATGGAAACCCTAATTAGTAGTAAAGTCCAACTCATAAGTTGATCCATCATAACCACCAATTAACGCTTACCATAAAACCGGACTCCTCACTAAACCGGGCTTTATTAAATAAATACTTTCATTAAAACATTTAAAATAAACTTTAAACAATTGTAAAACAATTTTCGAAACATTTATAAGTCATGTATAAAAACTCAGCATTTCAATGTTATAGTAGAAGAGCTATAACATTGAGCTCTTTTACTAGTAATGTTATAGCTGCAAAGCTATAACTTTACTAATCAAGAAACTCATTCTTGATTACCATTATGAGATAATCACCTATACTATTCTAATCTTCAAGGAGATCTTCGAGTATAGGTTATGTCATCATCCAAGCTTTATAAATCTTTAGACGAACATCGTCTTCACATAATTCTTGAATGAATCTTGAATTGTTTGATCTTTAAACGAAGGCTTGAACTTCTTATACAATTGTCACAATCTTCTTTGTTGCTCGTAATAGGTTAGTTCTAAGATACTTAACAAACGATTACACACAACAAGTATATAACATGTAAAATACCTTGACATCATCAAAACATAAACATATTAGCTATATGGTCCAACAGTGGTGATCCATTCGGGGATGATGAGCAGGTATTGAGCAGGTATGAGATGATGCGCATGGGATAGCTGGGTTGAGTTGCCACGAGATGTCTAGAAGTCTTCCGCTGTGTCATAAACATTCTTTTATTTAGTTGGTTTTACAGTTTTGAGGAACAGTTGTATTTTACTTTATCAATTTTGGTTTTTGGACATGTATCACTTTAAATTCATTTATTAAAGTACGTTTCTTTATTGTCTATTTGATATACATTGCCTCGGGTAACCGGGATGGTAGCATTCACATGCCTTAAGTGGTCCTGGTAATGCACTTGGAGTATGAGGGTGTTACAAAGCACACTATGAGGTTTGTTAGTTGAACTTCGGGACGAAGTTCTCCTTTAGAGAGAGTGAATGTAACAATTAGGAAATTAAGGAAAGAGAAAGTACGGAATGTGAGGAAGTAATGAGAGTTGAACAAAGAACCTTAGGATGAGTGTGATGTTATAAAGGAACGTATACGGTAGACAAGCATGCGATGTGAGAGAGAGTGCATGAGAATCAGTGATGAGACTGGAGGAAAAGAGAAAGTGAGTTGAACTTCCGGGACAAGGTTCTTTTTAAGGGGGGAAGATTGTAATACCTCGTAAATTCTAGAGCTAATACTTGGTCGAGTGGCCTAGTACTCGCCCGAGTAAACCTCACTCGACCGAGTGAGGGACCGAGTGATTCTGCAAATTTGCTTAAGCTCCTGATTGTATATCACTCGACCGAGTGGAGCCTCACTCACCCGAGTAAACCGATCACTCGACCGAGTAAACCGAGCAATCGACCGAGTGCTGCGGGAACCGCTGAGTTTTCACGCGTGGGCGTTTCTTTTGATGGGCCTTGACATATATATACACCCTATTTTTCTGGTTTTTCCCATTTTCAAATCCTAATTTCTTTTCTCTAAACCCCTCCTACCTCTCTCTAAAATCTCTCCTTCTCTAAATCCTAGAACTACAACTATGGGTGAAGAATTTGGAAGATTCATTCACATATTCTTTTTCCTTGTCACTTGGTCACTATTATACTACCTTTTTTTCTTTAATTTGGATAATTCGTTTTAAGACTCAAACCCTAGAATTTGGGGGATTCTCATGGTTAATTCTAATTAGTGTTTTAATTAGTATTAGGAGTAATTAATGGGTAACAATGAAGGGTTAATTAGAAGTATTACTTGTTGTAGAATGTGTTGTGAAAGTTATTATGAAATTATGTAGGATAAGACGGTTTTATGATATGGATGCTTGGTGGTTTCGGATTGCATATGTAGTATGCTAAAAGGTAAGTTAATCATACTCGGTTTCAATAATGTGGTCATTACACATGTTATTTTTAATGTTGTAATTAGTGTCACAAAATTAAAGTAATTGCATTATAACATGTTTAGTGGGTAATAGCATCATTAAATAGATAAGTATGTTGGTTGAATTGCATTATAACATGATATTGGTCAAGATGACTTGATGAGTCGGTAATTGGCATATTGCGTGATATCTTGCATTATTGTATTTGTCATGTATATTGGAGAATATGACAGTTGTGATTGTTTGGTTGTTGTTGAGGAGACGGAAGGCGGTTGGGAGACCGTCTTCCGCTTGAGTCCCCTCTTGGAGCTTCCCACTCCATGAGGGATGTGCAAATTAATGACTCGAGTTTGGAGAGACTCGTGTGGTTGAGATCCCACGTTTGGCATAGGATACGGTTGGGTTCCGGACCCGATACGTCTGGGCGTGTCCCGGTACCTACTTGTGGTTGTTGATATATCTGGGCGTGTCCCGGTACCAGTCTGGTTGTCGGTATGTCGGGGCGTGTCCCGGTACCGTGGTGGTGGTTGTTTGATAGCATCTTATTCATATCATAGTCATGTTGCATATTTACACACTTGCGTCAACGCGGGTTACCGACGGCAAAAATCCGTCAGTAACGGCCTTTTTCCGTCATTAATTCGCTTTCCTGATAATAACTTAACAACAATCACAATCAAGAATAATACACAATAATTAAACATTATAATCAATATAAATGTCGATTGTCGACAAATAATCTTTCTTTCTTTGAATTGGGTCCTTATCACTCCAACCTAAACCCATCAATGTACGTTTCAAGTCACTAGCAAACACGCATTTGTGATTTATTAATGAAGAAAAAATTCGGCAGCAATTCCCCTCCGTTCTCCAAATACACAATGTATAATAAATAATTACTCCACATATGCATTCAGAGAACATTAAAGGAATTGTCACCAAACTCTTTCATCACTAACAAATCACAAGTACATGTTTACTACCTAAGTGGCTTGAAACGTACAAAGACAGTTCCAAAACGGGGACTATTCAAAAATTACTCATTACTCCTAATGAGTAATTTTTGAACGGTTAGTAGGTCAATATGAACAATAATTTTAATAATATTGAAAACAAAACATACAACAATGATTACTATCCTCATAATGTCAATTAACAAAAACTAACTAACAATCTACATTTTAATTAACGAACATTTTACATTTTATATAGCTAATCTAATTAACAATAATTCCAATTTTTAACAACATTATTAACACTTCACAAAATTTTCACAACACACATTTAAACAAAATGGGCTTCTAACCTAAGTCAACATGCATCAACACCAACAATTACAACAATAATTACTATCCTAAATCAATTAAGCTAATTAAACAAAAATTAATTAAAAGAAGATTAAAAAATACCTAATTAACTTCACAAATAATTAAAAAGGAAGAATGAGAAAGAAGGCGGCGGCAGGCGGCATGGACGACGGCGGCTGTGCACGGCAGAGCACAAAATACAATGAAAACAAGAAAAGGAAAAGGAAATAGAGAAAAGAGAGAGGAAGGAAAGTCAAAAGATATTACCTAGTAGTGGCGGCGACGACGTGGATGTGGTAGCGGCGTGGTGGTGGCGGCACCGGAAGTGGAGGAGTGTAGTGGTGGTGTCAGGTTTTAGAGGGTTAGGGTTAGGGGTTTAATTGATTTGGAGGAAATTATTTGGTAAAGTGTCGAGGGAGTTGTGTTCGCGTTTAAGGTAAAAGGAGTGTCTGACGGAAATTCCGTCAATTATTTTCTATTTTCTCGGGTTCCTGACGGTCTTTCCGTCAGTATTTTGGTATTACTGAAGGAAATTCCGTCAGATGCTCAATAATTCTCCCAACTATAACCCACCACAGTGTGAGAAATGTTTTACGGAAATTCTGTCAGAATTAATGTATTACTGACGGAAATTACGTCATATGCTCAATAATTGTAGCAGCTAGAAAGTTCCACAATGTGAGAAATATCTGAAATGTCTGACGTAAATTCCGTCAGAATTAAGGTATTACTGACGAAAATTCCGTCATATGTTCAATTATTGTGATAGCTAGATTCCACCACAGTGTGTGAGAATTGTCTTACGGATATTCCGTCAGAATTTAGGTTTTACTGATGGATTCTCCGTCACATACTATTTAGTGCCATTGACTTTGTCAACGCGCCAATATTATCTGAAGGTTTCTGACGGATGACCCGTCATGAACAATTACTCACGGTTTTTCCGTCAGAAATCCGCCAGTTTCCCGTGTTTTCTGACGGCTCATTTTTTCCGTCAGATTTCCCATTACTAACGCGAGTTATCCTAGTATTGTATGTCTGTAACACCCCCACATACCAAATTGCCTTATCAAGGATCACCCTAGCATGAGAAGCTGTTACCATCTCGGTTGCAGGAGGTTAGTATATCAAAAGTAACCATTCAGAAATCTTTATTAAAGTATAAAGTTGAAACGATTACACTGTCTCAAAGAAATACAAAAAGAAAGTGTATATAAAATCTCAATACAACTGACAACCAAAACATCTACTCGTAAAAGCGGAAGTTAGACTCGAAATGATGACATCCCATCTCGTCCCCGTAGCTAAAGACAACCATCACCTGTCACAATCTGCTCACCATCCTCGAATGGATCACCACAGTTTTACAAAACAACAACGGGATCAGTTCAATGTATAATCAAAATAAGAAAAATACTAGAATAACAATGACAACAACTCCATAATCATTCTCCATTTCCATTCATGTCTCGTAACTGAATACACACTTAAGTGTGTAGTCCTGCCAGATTACTGCCGCAACAGTTAATCCACACCGCTCGTGGGAGACCGCATCCTTGCCTACCTAAGCCCCACTCATCGCAACGAGCAAACAACCCATGTTCCTTAAGGTGCACATCCCCTCTTGTGGCGGGTTCCACAAGGGGTGAATCAAGGGCGTGTAGCCACTCCCGTAAGTGACTCCACTCAGTCGAGGACGCACCTCACCAACATAGTCAATCCACCACAACTCCAACAATCAAGAATACAAATCAACAACAATACTAATAATGCCAATTCAATCACAATGATCACATCTTAAATTAATTATGCAATCAACTGAGTAGGGAAACCCTACCTTAGCACAGATCCGAATACGCGTCTACAAGCGGAAGCTAGGAATGCTCTTCTACAAATCCTTCACCTAACAACAATTACAACAATCCAATCACCACATGCAATCACCCCTTTTTCCTCAAATCCCAATACTAGGGTAAAACCATAAAAGACAAAACTAACAAAAGGTATAAGACTAGTGACTTACCGACGCAACCGATATGAGAGAGAGAGATGAGCAAACACTCCCGAACAATCAAAGGACTTGGGAGAGATTACGGATGACTAGAGAACGTAGAAATGATTTAGGTTTGGTAAAAAATGAAAAGTGAAACTGTTAAACGTAATTTATAACTCTAATCATCCTTAACCAAACCGCGGAAATAATTTCGTCAGACCGGATACTCGGTCGAGTACTGAGAGTACTCGGCCGAGTACCCCTTACTCGGCCGAGTATTCCTGAACAGTAGCCTGGCCAGAAAACACACGACACATTACTCGGCCGAGTTAGCCCTATTCGGCCCAGTAACAGGACTCAGAAAACCGTGGTATTACAGTGTCTGTGTAATTATCACCTATTTCCGGGGTGCCGTCGATGCATATGATATTTCCAATCATATGGGGAGAAGGTTGAGTACAGGTTTTGCTTGTTGACGTGATCGGGATTTGGGCCGCGCCTTGGACTTGGAGTTGACTTATAATTTGTATAATTCACTTTATTCATTACTTTATGTTGTAATAACTAAACTTGTTATTTATTTAATGAAGTTTCTTAATTGTAATTCCGATTTCACTACGTCGGGAAACCGAAATGGTAACATCTCCCAATTACCTTGGCCACGTAAGAAGAGGGTGTTACAGTAAACGAATGTCTTTAGTGTCTATGTCACACCTCACGTTGCCATAGCATGAAGTATTCGAACGGTTTCTAATTTTCCACAAAAATTGGTGGCGACTCCTTAATTGTAGGCTTGTTCAACTTTTAACTATTTTCTAAGCCTTTTAAATCGGTAACATCCCATGACATGCTTTGTTTACAAGTTCCGTGGAAGAAGTGTCGCCGCCTTAATCTACAACGCGCGGATGCGCGCGGCGCGGGTGGCTTGGTCCAGAAGTACTCCACACATACACAACCTTCAAAGCAGTGAGAAGGAAGTGCATCTTCTTTTGCCAACGACGGTAATCGATACCCTCAAATTTCTCCAACTTTTCAAACTTGGTAGTCATGTCCTAGATTGAATCCATTTCCAAAAATGTAGAAAATACGCTAAGAATGTTGTAGTTTTGTATTACAAAATATTACACAAGAATGTAACTAATACAATCAAAGGCACTAAAACAGAAATGAAAACAATTTAAGACGGTATATTACACCCAATTGAATCATGCTAAACGCGCTTTTTTAGAGTATTTCAACGCTATTACCTTTAGATTACACGAAATCTTTGTAAAATATGATGATTCGTTTGTCTTAAGGCAATAACAATACAAAAAACAATAAAAGTTTGGTTTTTACTTTGTAAGATAACAAATACGAAAATGCAAAATGTGTGTACGTCAAGTTTCCTCCCACACTATATATATGCATGTGGAATTTACATATGAAATATAATAATAAGTGGATAAGTACGTTGGTTTGTTACCAACCAATCAAAAACAATGATAACTGCCAAACATGTGAAACACACATGAAACATACGTACAAGATAAGCAAAACCCTGTTAGGGCTTATCTGCCCCGGTGGAGGACGTAACTACTTCCACATACCTCAATTCTTGGCAACCAGTGCATGACAACACCGGTCGGGGCTGCCCAATCCCGAGTATATGACCTCGATAAAGGACATAATATATAGTACAACACTTTTAAATAGTGTCCCTTATCCACTTTAACCATGTATTCGATAAATCCGATTATATGAACGTACCTTCATACTCTCCTACTCACATTATATCAATTTAGAGCTCAAGCCGATTTTGACATAAGAAACTCAAATGTGCTTAAATGTTCTTGTGATCAATATCACCAACAGAGTAAGGTGGGCGGTAGTGGTTGTCACGGTGAGGCTCTAGTGGCTATTGTGGCGCAGCGCCGAGGTTGTGGTTGTCGACAGAGTGATCTTTGATGAAAGGGTGGTGGGTAATTGTAGAGCGATGGTGGAGCATAATTCTGGTCAAACATTCGAGTCGGGTCTGATTGACCCGGCCGTGCTTGGCTAGTAAGAAATGGAACCGGCGCAAGGTAGGACGGATCAACACGGTGTGGATACAGCCACTTGCTTATTTCTCACGACTTTGATTGTGATTCGACTCGAGGTAAGAAAAACGAATCGAATTAAAATGAATAGGAGTCGCCACCAAATTTTATAGAAATTTGGAACCATTCGAGTTAAATTTACACTCTCGACTCAATTCTCTTTTATTAGTTTTTCATTATTTCAATTTTTTTTGTTTCATATCAAAATACAATAGAGTGAAATATTAAATTTTATTAATGAGGTATCGATTTAAAATGTATGAATAATACCATAAAAAATAAACACTCTTATATATACCGTGCATGCATTGCACTGGATTTATATTATTTATAACTCTATTTGCATAAAGGAAATCCACGTACTTATCCTAAAATTAATGGTGCAGGTCAGGCGATGGTACCGAGATTCGGTATCACCCGGTCGCGCCCTATTATTATTCACCTGTTTATTGCATATATGAATGTAAGAGGTGATAGATTTTGGAAAGGGTAATTCAGTTTATTGTACAAAGCAAGATTTTTTTGGCAAATAGGTGTTGATTAGCAAAATAATTAGGAAGTTGGGATTCTTTTGAAACTATTTTGCTTAATGGTGTCCACGTCATCAGTTTTTATTTTTTTTCAGTTTTTATAGTAAGCCGCTAAGTTTAAAAAAATGAATAGTAAAGCCGCCAAGAAACCTAGCGGCTTCACTATTCACTTTTTTTTTTTTCAAAAATCGTCACCTTCAAACAATGATGGCGGCCTATTCTAGAAATGAATAATCACTGGAGCCGCTAAGAAAGTTAGTGGATTCCCTATTTCTCTATTTTTCATAAACTTATGGCATCTATTATCTGAAAAATGACAAGGAGACAAAGCCGTTGCCTAAAAATTTGAAAAAAAAACAAAAGTGATAACGTAGACACCATTGGGGCAAAATAGTTTCAAAGGAACGCAACTACCTAATTAATTTGCTAATCAATCCCAATTTGCCAAAAAATTCACAAAGCAACGTATCGGAAATACATAAGCAAATACAATTAAGAATATTCTAACAAGAACACTTGTTGAATCGGCTTAATTACTGCTGGTCGAATCGAACTGCATAAACTAGGTACAAGATTGAAGAGGAGACCCACAAAGGCACTTATTATGAATGTAAGAATACTTGTCGAACTGGCTTAATTGTCCTCCGGTGGGTATCGTACCGCACAACCTATTATAACTCACGTTAAAGAATTGCAAATTTGGCAAATCTTCTAGTGATTTTAGTAGGCTCCCAAATATCTTGTTATGGTTCAAATCGATCCAATCTAAACCCGGTCCTAATTCCAAATTGCTCATATTAAATGACAACATATTCCTTGATAAATCTATGTAAGAAAGCTCTTTATTCGTCCCGAACAAGAACGATACGTCCCCAATTAGCTGGTTACGTGAAAAATCAAGTCGTGAAAACCTTGGGTTCCCTAGAGAAGTAGGAATTGGACCGAATAACTTATTATGTGAGAGATCGATAGTAAACCCAGACCGTGCAAACGAACCAAAACTGTTCGGGACTGATCCAGTTAGCTGGTTACGCGATAAATCAAGTAACTTGAGATTTGGGAGTTGTGATAGCAATGGCGGGATTGAACCGGTGAGTTGGTTAAAAGATAAATCAAGATCAGTTAATTGTTTGAGTTGGCTAAAAAAAGAGGGAACCGGACCAGTTAAATTAAGGAAATTAAGCCCGACAACATTAAGATTAGTAAGTTTGGCTATAGTAGATGGGATTGTACCCGAAATATTTGTTAGGTGACGAAAGAGTAATGTTGTGAGGTAAGGGAGATCACCTACGAGTGGCGAAATTTCACCGGATAGTGGGCCGGAAAATAAAGTGAGCTCAATTACACGGCCAGACGTCGCGTCACACTTAACTTGGTACCACTCTTTGCAACAATCGGTATCGTTAGACCATGAACTTAAGAATTCAGGTTTGCCATAATATTGTTGGATTTGTAGCAACACTTTTTTGTCACTTGGGTTGCATAATTCGAGTGAGAAAGATGTGGTTAAGGCAGAAATGAGGAGTGTTAAGCAAAGTAGAGTTATCTTGGAATTGCTCATAATTTGTGAAAGGTATGATGTATGGGTGATTGGTGAATGATATTTATAGGAAGATTGGAGGGTTTGGAGTTCGGCAAGGCGGCCTAATCTTTATAGAATTAACTGTAATTTGGGTGTAAGTCGCTATACTTTGTGTTAACGGGACGTAACTAAATGTGATGAATCATGTTAGTCTCTCCGTACTTTTTCTTACTTTCACTTTTCAACTAGTCTTGCTTGTGACGGACTAATCTCGTCACAAGTTTGTAACCTCTCACAAAAAGAGAGAGGGGGACAAGGTTGGGCACCCCTCATGTGCTTCCCACTCACCTTTCAATGGGCATTTTGTGAGGAAACGGTATCCATCACAAGCTTATGACGGATATCGCCTATCTTCAATGAGATTTTGTGTTCACTTTTTAGTACAAAGATTAAGGAGAAAAGGGAAGATTATTTGTGATAATTTTTACACAAAATCTCATTATAGACGGCAACTATCCGTCTATGACTAAAGATGGGCCAAGTAACATACCACATTACGCATAAGACAAACAACAACTTGCGTGATGGGGCCTAAAAATATCACCCCTTTAAGGGTATTTGACCCGTCTCTTACTATAGACAGATATATCCGTCTATAGCAAGACTTGTTGTAATTTTTATAAGAATAGGGATTGTTTGGATGAGTAAAATTGGATGAGTTTATCTGGTAATGTTATAAGTGGTGGTACACATTACTTGGTATGAATCATATCAATATCAAAATCGCCCTAGTAATTACAAAAAATAAGTATTCTGAAATTAAAAAAGGTAAACAATTGAATGAGACAATCTAAAGTGAAATAGCTAAATAAATGACAATGACAGGGCAATATTAGTTACTTATTAATATAATTGATTTTAGCATTATGCGTGCTATAACCCGAAAATGTGACAAACCCGAAATGAACCGGCCCGAACTGGTCCGACTCGAATCCGACCCAACTGACCCGTTTACCAGGTCTATCTTTTATCATAATAATATTATTTTTTGTCTCTTTAATTATTCAAGAGGTGAAAGTGATATTTTATCATCATTTACTATATAAGACCATCCCAAAGCAGAGGTCGCGGCCCGATTTTACTCTTAATCCCACTTTATTTATCTTGACCTCCTTTCACCCTCCCAAGCAGAAGATCACGATCTAGGTCATCAACGCAATCATTTTTCACTTTCTTACCAATTACATCTCTCCACATTATATCACCTTTTCATATACTCCCTTCGATCCAGACAGATGGTAACACTTACCTAAAATGGATGAACCACACCAATGGTAATGATGGGGCATATTCTGCACCCGCTGACCAAGTCAACATATTGAGCAAGGTCAAAGATATCCACAAGCAAGTCAACGACTTAGACAGCCTAACCGACGCAGCCTGTCGGCCTGTCTCTTGTGCCTCGGCTGGGACAACTAGCCAGCCGGGGCACACATCCGCGAACTCATATCCAAGACCCCTCGGCGGCGAGTCAACAGGGCCCGCCGGCCTGCCATGGGTCCCTTGGCCGAGGGTAGATTAGTCTTTCCACCTGCTAGCCACTTGGCCACTTGGCCACTACGTGACAAAAGGTGAAAATCTATAAATACTCCTCAACTCTCATTGAGGAGGGGATCCACAATTTAACCTAAGAATCACTATTCATCTGGTAATATCTTCCTTACCTCTCTACAAAATATACTTCACCAAGTAACAACAACTTACCTCTTTAAGTTTACTGACTTGAGCGTCGGAGTGAGTTCGCTCGGTCCAAAGCCGAGCCCTCAGTTTGTTCATTGTTTCAGGAGACCGAAAGGAGGATTCAACCAAAGACGTCATTCTACAAGCACGGGTGGTAACAAATAACTGCTCTGGAATTACACCCGGAACAATTGGCGCCGTCTGTGGGAAAAGATACTAGAAGCTAGTCACATTCATTCCCAAACAAAAACCCACCCAAAAAGCTAAGAAGATGTCGAAACAACAAGAGGTATTCGTGACTGACGAAACCGAATTCTACCAAGATGATACCGTCCACAATTCTGGAGTTGCGCAGCCCTCCACCGGCCGGTTAATTCAACCGGAGTACGGGATGCCAATAATACCAGATACGCCGCTGCCCGCCGACCAGGTCACCATCATGGGACATGTGGTTGATGCAGCAAAACTGAAGCTACTCCTGGACCTAATTAGTAGTACGCCGGCTCACACTGTCACACCGACAAGAGCGGCGGAACCCGTCCAGGAGACCAGGGCCCAGAATGTGACTCCAAGAGACTTGAACGGAGCACTGGAGGAAGCTGGCCCTGTCAAGACGTCGGGGGAGCCTAGAGTGCTAGTGGTAGACCTGAGTCCTTCCCGCACTCGCGGGAGGACGGTGGCGCCGCAGCACCGACGAGGCCTGCCCCAGAGAAGTGAAAGAAGCCCGACTCACCAGAGTCGGAGAAGAAGCCCGACTCACCAGAGTCGGAGAAGAAGCCCTTCCCGCCACGGGGAGAGGAGCCGGACTAGGGATGTGAGGAGCCGATCGCCGCGTGTCGTTCGACACGTGGTCAGACAGCCCCTCAGCGCCTACGTCCTAGAGACCCCGGTGCCGTCTAAGCTGAAGTTGCCACCCATAGCATACAAAGGAGAAGGCGACCCAACCGACCACGCCGAGGCTTTCGAGTCTTATATGTCGGTATGGGAGCAACCCGATGAGGTTTGGTGCCGAGTCTTCCCAACGACACTACATGGGATGGCACAAAGTTGGTACAAGGGGCTACCCGATGGGTCGGTGTACTGTTACGCCGACCTAAGGGACGTATTTTTAGCCCAATATTCTTGCAATAAGAGGAGGGTCGTCGAGACATAGGACCTCCTGACTATCAGACAGGAGGGGGGGAGTCTCTCCGAAGTTATGTGAAGAGGTTCGACGCCAAGGTTCAGCAGATTCGTGAGCTGAACAGCGAACTGGCGGCCTTCGCACTGATGAAAGGCCTCCCGAGAGGAGATTTAAAAAATGAGCTCATCAAGTGCGGCGGCCTGAACTTAGACTCCGCCAGGAAGATGGCCGACCAAGTCATAAAGGTGGAGGACTATCACAAGACCTGGGTAGGCCCCAACGAGGCCGGGCACTCAGAGAGAAAGAGCCGCCGGGAGGACAACCCGGACGAAGGACGCCGTGACAATAATAGGTCACGGTCTGACAGATCTGCCAGGAAGCAGAACTCGGCGGGCGCCGGGGAGTTCGTGACCGTACTACCGAAACGGTTCAATGGCCACACCCCCGGTCGTATCTGCCGCCGAGGTCTTCGCCCGAGCAAGAACGAGGGCCGAGAGTGGGAAAGGCCCCCGGCCGAAGGGGGACGGTGACACGAGCCGATCGTGAGTACCATGGCCACACCGCCACTTAATCGACAACCGCCGCATCAAGAATGCCATCGAAGAGCTGATCCGGAAGGGGAGCCTCGGCAAATATGTTGCCAAAGGCCAAAAGACCGATGCCGGCGGCTCAAATAAGAAATCCGTCTTTGAACGGATAGGAGTAATCCATGTTGTCATCGGGGCAACGAGAACGGTGGGTCCGCTCATGGGCACAAACGGCACTCGAACGAGCCGTATCGGGCCATCGACTTTGTGCCCAAAACAACGATCCCCGCTTCCAACATCCCCGACATGACTATTGGAAAGAAGGACTACGAGGGAGTCATCGCCCCTCACAATGACCCACTTGTAGTCCACTTGGACATATCCAACCACCTGGTCAAGAGGTGCCCGATTGACACAGCGCCTACACGAACATCATGTTCAGGGAGTGCTTTCTCAACCTCGGTCTGAAGGTTGAAGACTTGAGCCCCCGCACCAATCCGTTGTACGCTTTTTCCGGGGCCGCTGGTACCCCTGGGGTTGATCGGTTGCCGGTGATGTTCGGCGAGGGAGATGCGGCTAAGAATGTCCTAGCTGAGTTCGTGGTCATCGACGGCTCGTCCGCCTACAACATTCTCATAGGCCGAGTCACTCGAGCGAGGCCGACGCAGATGATGTCCATCCGGCCCCGACACCGATGTATGTCTCGGACCGTGGGGAAGCGCATAAGCTCGTCTCCAAGGACGAGAAGGACGAGGTGGTCAACATCCAGATATCTGCCAGAGGGTGCAACATGCAATCCCTCAAAGTGGCAAAGAAGTCAGAGAAGGGGAAAAGCCCATCCTTACAACAGGAGGGCGACCTCATGGATGCAACTGACGGCTAACTGGGAAGGTCCCTACAAAGTGGTTGAGGAAATGAGGCCGGGTACATACCGGCTAACAGACATAGAGGGTGTGCCTTTGATGAGCCATTGGAACACTGACAATCTCGGGAAATACTTTGTATAGCGGCGGAGGTGCCCAAGACAACTGTGGGCACTCCGACGCATGTTTATATCTAATGAAGAATCGTCCAAGTTTTCCATCAGTGTTCATTTCCCCCCCATAGTCACTATCAAGAAGCAGACGCCACGGCAGTCACCCCAAGAAGTAGACGCCACGGCAGTCACCCCAAGAGGTAGACGCCACGGCAGTCACTCCAAGAGGTAGACGCCACGGCAGTCACTATCAAGAAATAGACGCCACGGCAGTCACCCCAAGAAGTAGACGCCACGGCAGTCACCCCAAGAGGTAGACGCCACGGCAGTCACCCCAAGAGGTAGACGTCACGGCAGTCACTCCAAGAGGTAGACGCCACGGCAGTCACTATCAAGAAATAGACGCCACGGCAGTCACCCCAAGAAGTAGACGCCACGGCAGTCACCCAAGAGGTAGACGCCATGGAAGTCACTCCAAGAGGTAGACGCCACGGCAGTCACTATCAAGAAGTAGACGCCACGGCAGTCACCCCAAGAAGTAGACGCCACGGCGAGTCACTCCAAGAGGTAGACGCCACGGCAGCACTCCAAGAGGTAGACGCCACGGCAGCCACTATCGTAAGCGACGTCACGGCAGTCACTACCGCGCGGCTTGATACTCGCGAAAGCGATCAACATGCCTTAGAAACGTTAAACACAAATTGAGATACGCACTTAAACCGCCTCGGCCAGGCCGCCGAGGCGTAAACAAAAGAAGCGCTCAATTAATAACGTAAGAAGATAACTCAGACGAAGACAAGAAAAGACCTCGGCCAAGCCAGAGGCAAAACAAGCAAACTCTTATTAAAAATGATAACAGGTTACAAGTGAGGAGAATACAGATGACGGCCGTCCCCATAGGGATAAGCCAGAACGCAACCTACCAAAGTTTTACAAAAACAAGGAAAAGAAAAGCAAAAGTTACAGACATATCATTTGAAGCGCCAAAAGATGTCAGGGAGGAAAGGCTTAATAATTGGCTCCCGAACAGCTGCAGCTATCCGAGACGCCGGGTGAGCCTGGTGACGACCGCCCGTCTCCCTATGCCCTTGTTGCTTGCTTGCCATCGCGCGTTAGCGATCATCTTTGATGGGCGACCCGTGTCGTCTTGGCGGTCTCGGCTTTCTCGGCGGCCTCGGCCTCGGCTTTCTTGGCGGCCTCGGCCTCGGCGACCTCAAATGCCTTCATCCTCTCGGCTTCCTCCTTGGCCGCCTTATTCTTCTCGGCCAGAAGGGTCGCCTTCTCCGCGGCCACCTCTTCCTCCTTCTTCACCCTTACCTCCTCCTTGGCCTTCTCCTCCGCGGCTTTCTCCTTAGCTTCGAGCTTGTCATCAAACAAACACGTCAAATTTGTCCCACGGAAAGGAGCCATCAAGAGGGAAGAGCTCCCCAATCACTTCCCCGGCGCTTCTTCGGCCAGTCCCGTGTTGGGAGCACATGTTAGGGAGGATAACGGTTTGGAGCGTCTCAATGTCCTCCTCCCTTTGGGCGATGATAGCATCCTTGGACCGAACCACCTTCCCCCGGGCCTCGAAACATGCCCCTCCATTCGTCCCTCTGCGTACGGTAAAGGTTGGCGTGCTTCAACGAGGTCACGCCCCTCCGAGCCTTAGCGGCTTCACCCCCCTGCAGCCTCGGCCTTGGCTCTCTCAAAGAAGACCTCCTTTTCAGCGTCCTCCCCGAGTTTTCTCTCGACGGACGCCTCCTCGGCCTCGCCTTGCCCTCTCGGCTTCCTTGTTCGCAGCGTCGAGTTCGATCCCGAGCCGCTCGAGCTGTGGGCGGCTTCAAGAATGGCCTTCTCTTGCTCCACAATAAGAGCACCGGCCATATCAACCCACTTCGACAAAGAACCCTGGCCAAACTTAGGCCCTCCGACTTAATCAGTAAGGGGGTAGGCCGAGGGTAGGAGGTGACAACGGTGGCATCTTGACCACCGCCGCACGCTTTCTTCTCGGCACGCCGTTCAATAGTGTGACCGGTAGACGGCAGCGGTTGATCTACAAAAAAATTCAATTAAAGCATCCGTGTCAACATACATGGACATACCGGAGAGCCCGTCATCGAGAACGCCTAATGAACCGCTAAGTCCGAGCCACAGATAGATCCGTACCATGCTTGGCCTTCTTGGTCGGAGGACGCATTTCCTTGCCAGCAGCAGTATCAGCGGTAGCAGCAGAAGCATTAGCGGCAGGAGCAGGCTCTTTCCTCTTACGGACAAGGGGAGATCCCTCCGCATCGGAGTCCCCCCCATTGGTAATGTCAACGATCACCACCGTCTCCTTCGGATCGAAGGGATGGGAGGTGGAATCGATGTCGACGCGTCGCCGCCGAAGACTTTGCTTTCCGCGTTCGGCGCGGCATGTTACTAGCAACCTTAGCCCGGGCCGCCTCCACATTCAAGCCTTTCACCGCCGATCCATGAGATCATTCGGCGACGTTCGCGATCACGGGTTAGAGCCTTAGGATGCAAATCAAGAAACGGTCTTGTCCTTGGCAATCCCCATTCTCCGGAGGATATCCTCGACAGTCCGGTCCAAAGTGGTCTCGAAAGAAAACAAAGCAAGAGTTAAGTAGAAGAAATAAATCGAAGTTCAAGAAACAAAACATTGACAAAGAGAGATGGGCCTCACACCGACCCCACTCACCCCGTGCTAGGGCCGGTATGAGGCCGACATGGCGAGCGACTCATCCTGAAGAATGATCTGCGTTGGGGGAATCCATCTTTTCGGCACCCCACTCTTGTCCGCCTCAAAAGCCTCATCGCGACTTCTCATCCGCATTAAGAGGGACCTTGCTGGCGTCCATCTTAAGCTTACTCCGGGTGACCCATTTCTCACGCTCTGCCTTACTCTCGCACCGCAAATTAACTTGGTGCTGGAAGGACCGGGGCAGCGGATAGTCATCCGGCACCTCAACGTACACCCACCGATCTTTCCAGTCCTTGCAGGAGGAAAGCTTATCAACGGAGACGTAACCCGGCTCCATTTGCACGCTGTACCATCCGACGCGACCAGGAAATGACGGCCGAAGGTGGTGAAGCCGACGGAATAAATTAACCGTTGGGACCTCCCCCTTGAAGAGACAGAGCCAGACAAAGCCGACTATGGTCCTAATAGCCAACGGGTGCAGCTGGGCCACGGCGACGTTCATGGCTCTAATGATGGCCATAACGTAATCATTCAGCGGAAACCGGAGCCCGTACTCCAGGTGCCGGATGTATATGCCGGTGCAACCCGGGGGAGGGCAACAGACGGCCTGGCCCTCCTCAGGGATAACAATTTTGTACCCCCTGCCGATGTAGAAATGGCCCTCGAAAAGTCTTTCGCCGGAACAGCTGGCGAACTTATGGGTCCAAGCACGGTCAGGGCAGACCTTACAAGCGTCGCCGTGATCCATGATGTACTGCCTCCCCTCATTAGGACGAGCCCTTTCAAAGATCATCATCGTCATCATCAACATCATCATCATCCTCCCAACCCTCCAAAGCTTTTGGATCAACTTCGGGAGAAGGAGACCTAGGGCCCCCAGACCTTATCGGGATGGCGTCTAGTATCTCCTCCTCATCAAGACGCGACGGGGAACCCCCCGGCGCACGGTTACTAGGTCCGGCATTAGCAAAAGACATGGTAGCAACAAATACTTAACAAAATAAGTTAGAAAATTTGTTTGTTTACCTTGAAGAAAAGCACTAGCCGAAGTAACGACTCTGAAGATTAGAAGAGAAAGAAGCCCTTGAAAGTTGAGAGAGGAAAATTTTAGAGAAAATGAAATTGGTGGCCAATTTCAGGGACTAACTGCCCTATTTATAAGGGAAAGCCCATGAAGAAGGACCAATCAGGGCACAGCCCATGAAACGCGTACCAATCCAATCAAATAACGACACGTGTCAGACATGCAACCGCGGAATGTCAATCGTTGCAACAGTTGAACGTCAATCAATGCAACAGTGACCAAGCGTCTTCAACACGCCCCTTCATATCCCTCTACCTATTCATCTTCCTCAACAAATTCCTAAGTATCTGTTCTCCGCCGGCCACATGATCAACCAAGCTAGGTAGCACCGACCGGGGGCAATCAAAAACAACCGGCACTCTCAACCCTGGTCTCGGCCAACGTCACTCTCTTTTCCACATCGGATGCCCTTTACACATCCATGTGGAGGGGGGATATGGTACGGCCTAAGCAGAACTAAGCCGAGGTAGAAGAGTCCGAGAAAGAATGTTTTGTCTTACGCAGAATATACGCTCAACACATATCGGAGCCCATACCACGGTGTAGACTACGCTGGGGGCAAATTGATGGGGCATATTCTGCACCCGCTGACCAAGTCAACATATTGAGCAAGGTCAAAGATATCCACAAGCAAGTCAACGACTTAGACAACCCTAACTAACCGACGCACTGTCGGCTGTCTCTTGTGCCTCGGCTGGGACAACTAGCCAGCCGGGGCACACATCCGCGAACTCATATCCAAGACCCCTCGGCGGCGAGTCAACAGGGCCCGCCGGCCTGCCATGGGTCCCTCGGCCGAGGGTGGATTAGTCTTTCCACCTGCTAGCCACTTGGCCACTTGGCCACTACGTGACAAAAGGTGAAAGTCTATAAATACTCCTCAACTCTCATTGAGGAGGGGATCCACAATTTAACCTAAGAATCACTATTCATTTGGTAATATCTTCCTTACCTCTCTACAAAATATACTTCACCAAGTAACAACAACTTACCTCTTTAAGTTTACTGACTTGAGCGTCAGAGTGAGTTCGCTCGGTCCAAAGCCGAGCCCTCAGTTTGTTCATTGTTTCAGGAGACCGAAAGGAGGATTCAACCAAAGACGTCATTCTACAAGCACGGGTGGTAACAAATAACTGCTCTGGAATTACACCCGGAACAGGTAACATACCATATTTGGCATGAAAAATGCATAAATTACCCTTACATCCACTAGCTATTTACAACTTTACTATCCATTCATCCACTCACCAACTACTCATTTAATCCACCTAAACACATGTGGCCCCAATCAAACTTTCCTAATATACCCTTCACTTTTCCACCTTTTCTTAAAGGGTTTTTTTGTCAAACCATACCTTTTATTTATACCACTTTGTTAACACACTACCTTTACTTTTTTTTTGTTAAACACTTCCTTACTATTTATCTTTTTTGTTTAGCACTACCAAACTTAACTTTCCGTCAATGACTTTGTTTTGGCACGTATTAAGCAACTTTTACCCTCTTTTTCCTCTTCTATTTCCCTTATCTTTCTTCTTTCAATTTTTTTTCTCCAATTACTCCTTCACATCTTTAGGTTACTCCACTAGGTTTTTTTCTCTTGAGCATGTCTTCATCCTTAAGTTGTTGTTTTTATTGTTGTGTTAGTCATGTACTGTAATGCTTATTTTGTGTAATGAAATTGTTCAATCGAAATTGAAATTTTGTTGTGTTAGTGATGAAGTTGTTCAATTGAAGCGAGGCCAAATTTTTTCCATTCATTTCAAAATGGTTGTTTGTTAGAACACCCATAATTAACATTACAATCTACTATCATCTTTCATGATCAGTCAAAACAAACTTCAACCAAACAGATAGTTATGGTGGGAGTTTGTTCCAAAATATGTCTAAACAAACTTCAACCAAACGAACAGTTCATACAACCAAGTTAATAAATTCTACAACAACTAAAACTTAATCTATTAGTCTCAATGATCCATCATCACATGAGTGAAGCTTGTGTGGTGGGAGTTGTGGATGGAGCAGCTCGGGTGGGAGTTGAAGATGTAACAATAGTTGATTGACTACTTTGTGGGTGGTTTTGTGTCAATATCACCTCCTCCTGTGACAAAAAAATACCAAAACAAATTAGAATTGTCAAGGCAACAATTGTAAATAATTATAAAACCTCAAAAAGCATAAGTAATATAACCTGAGATGTTCTTTTCTTGGCTACTAACTTGACAACAGTGGGATTTTTACACCCCTTCCTATTGTGTCCTGACTGTCCACAATTCCCACAAGTCTTCTTATGTGGTGTTCTCTTCACATATACCCTTTGCTCATTCTCCCCTTGTTCTTTTCTTCTTTTTTTAGAGCTAGGTCTACCTGGCATTTTCCTATAAGGGGGAGGGTTTGGTTGAGGATGCAAACTCTTTTCCCAAAGCATAAGTCCTGGCATAGGGCTGATAGATGGAGCATAGGCCAGCTTGTAAACTTCTTTACAGTATGCTCGATCTACAAAATCTTTTGGCTCTTGTCTCTTTTTCAATATGGCAGCAAATGCATGTACGCATGGTACGCCAGTTGCATCCCATTTTCTACAATCACAAGACTTTTTTTGCAAATCCACCACATTTCCAAGTTGTATTCAACTTCAAATTTAAACGTGTCTGACCGAGCTATTTCACATTTTCTAGCCTCCGTAGATATTACATCCATCTGTTTCACTATAGCAGGCATGATATCATCCCCTAAGGTACTCGCCCCTTTCCTTTTAGAGCACATTCTCCTCATGTTGTACCTTCTTAGCCATTCCATCAACTCTATAATAGGCTTATCTCTACACTTTCTAATGACATTGTTAAAACTTTCGACACAATTGTTCAACATCATGGCAGATTTGCAACTAGTACCAAATGCATGTCTACACCAATGCATTGTGGGAATTGAACTTAAATAGTTGAAAGCACCTACTGACATGCCCTTCATTACCTCCATGTGTTGGTCAAACTCGGGCTTGGTGTAAGCCTTAGCAATCCTCCAAAAGGTTTGTCTGAAGTCTTCACCAGGGTACGTGCGTTTGAAATTAGTCCAAATATGTCTGCAGCAATACCTAATCTCAGCATTAGGTACCACTTTGTTGAAAGCTTCCACCAATCCCTTAAAAAAAAGTCAATTAGTATTGCTCATCAATAATTGTCAGATAAGTATTCAAATTTGCAAAATAAATAATAAGCTAACCTTTTGCCTATCAGATATGAAGGTAATTGAATTGGCCACAGGTTCTATGTCATTCATCAACAACTCTAAGAACCATGTCCAAGAGTTAGTGTTTTTCACCTCTACAACAGCCCAAGCCAAAGGATAAATGTTGCAGTTCCCATCTTTTCCCACTGCTGTCAATAGTATACCAGGGTAGACACCCTTTAAATGACACCCATCTACTCTTAATATAGGTCTACAACCATTAATAAAACCTTATTTGCAACCTCTCAAACACATATACATCCTCTTAAAAACTGGAGGTGGGGTTTGAATGTTTCCAAGTTGAACAAAGACTGAACTTCCTTTATCATGCTTAAGTACTATTTCTGCATTGTCCCACACAAACTTGTACTGCTCATCAGTTTCACCATAAATCATCTTTAAAGCCTTTTCTTTCGCATAATAAGCCTTAAAATACCCTATATTAACCCCAAGATCTGACAATACTTTTTTCTGTAATGTTGCTACGGTTACTGAACTGTCAAGTTTCCAATAATCCAGGTACTTCTCTGCCAAATAAGAGGATGTACACATATAATTTGTATCCCTCCAGCCACATCTATGAGTGAGTCTCAAACTTCTTATTTGAAATGTTTCCTCTTCAGTGCACTTCTTAGCATGTACTTTGAAAGTGCACTTTTTTGAAATCTCACACTTACAGTTTTTAGAGTCTAACTTTGCCTTTCTTTTTAATCACTTACAATTACACCTATGCTTACAATAAGCACTTACTCTTTGACTTCCATTATGCAAAAGGTAATATTCATAACCATTTTCAATGGCACTCCACCTTAAAGCCTTTCTAAATACTTTATTAGAAGGAAATTTCAGCCCTACTGTCAAATTAATAGGCTTCTTAAAATCTTTGTCAGCGTTAAAAATGGGGTAAGTTTTTACCTCGTCATCATCAGATCCATGTTTGCTATCTAGCTCATCATCCTCTGATATCAACTCCTCATCTAACTCTAAATCAGCATCATCTACCTCATTTTCATTAGCCTCATCTATATCTTCTTCATCCCCCCTTAATCTAAAAATGCCAAATCCTGAAGTGTCTTCATCCACAAACTCAACATATAATTAAGTCATCATCATTTTCAACATCATCAAAATCTCCATCACTTAATACAACATCTGGATCAATAGAGTCTTCATCAGAATCTTCATCACCAACTCCACCTCCACTCTCAGTAACTATCTCAACAATTTCTGGATTATTCAATGGAATTTCAGGTATTTTGCTTCTAAAAGTCTGAAGTTTTTGTGGTCTAGTAGCAGAAAGAGGTAGCCTGAAATGAGGAGTTTTGTGGGTTGTTGATGTGACCATTATTTGCGCACATTTAGTCCCATAATTGAGCCTATTTTACATACTATTATAGCATTTCATGGCCATTTTATCCGTCAAAACCTTCCTATTTGCTTTTCTATCGCATTTCATATGTTTTGTAGGAAAGAAGATAATAAGGCGGAAATTCCCGTCTTTCGTGCATATTTGGAAGCCTATTTGACGATGTTTGATGGACTAGTATGAAGAGGAAGCGAGAACTAAAGACCAATCCCACAAGAATAAAATGGAAGTGAAGGAAAGGGAAGAATAGAAGATAAAACGAGATAGCACTCCAATCCGTGCGGCTTCTCTAGAATCCGGCCGTCCTCAAACTACAGAAGGCGTGCGTCTTCACCCAAATCCGCCCATCTTCCCCTACTACAATCCACCCGTCTTCTCTCAAAGACACCCATGCCCAGACCACCGAATCCGCCCGTCCCGTGCCTAAGACGCCCGGATTCCAAGGCAGCACAATTTCGTCTTCTTCAAGCCTCAATGAAAGATGCCCATCCTTCGAAAAATACCGGCGTCTCCCTGCTCAAATCTCAAAAGTGTAATTACTAGTTTAGCCCTTAGTTAACCCTAATGCAACCACCTAATTTCCACTATAAATACCCCACTTGTAAATAATCAAGGGGGGATCCTTTTTATCAAGTTTTCATTAGGTTAAATCAATCCTTCTCTTAGATTAGATTAGGAGTAGATTAGAATAGATTACTCTTTAATCTTTCCACAAATTACACATTAATCTCTCCTTAATTATTGTTCAAGTTTATTATTCAAGTTTATTATTGGGTAATTGAAGATTATTGGGTTATTATTGGGAGATTGATAACCTTCCATCAATCAATCAAGTTTCTTCTATTATTCTTTGCTTTATTATTTGGATCATCTTAAGTTGGTATAATTCCTTTACTCTTTAATCTTTATTGTTCATTTCTTCATTCTATTATCATGTTTATACTTGTTGTGATGATTGACACCATTAATGACATGTTTCCCATGATAATGAGTGAGTAGTTTCATTAGCTAGGATTAATAGGTAATTAGGGGAAACCAACATGGGATTGATTCATGCTTAATCTAATATGTTTTCATAATCAAATTGCTTGCTTGTTGGGATGTCAACTTTATGCACATGTTATGTTTGATGAAATGCTAAGCCTATGTATCCTTGCATTTACAACCATCTCTTATCTACTCAACTTGACTTGTAAGATATAAACCAACTCGAGTCATGTTAGACCATGCATAAAAGTTGAATAGGAGGAAAGTAAGTCGACTTGTAGGTGTTGTACAATCTAATCGATTCGGCTCCGGGACCCAACTCTTCCTATGAACCGTAAGACATAAACCAACTCGGTTCCTTCACAACATTAATTGCTTGCAACTTTGTAAACATGTTTGTATGATCAACACCATGAATCTCCTATGACCCCGTGATATCCTAGCACTTTTAATCATTTGTTTACATCTTTCCTTTTATTGCTTGTTTTACTTTATTGCTTTTATTAGTCTAGAACACAACTACAAACCCAACCAAATTGTGACACTAGCATAAATTGAGATAGATAGACTTAGAACCCAAAGCACACCGTCCCATGGATCGACCTCGACTTACCACTAACTAATTGTTTGTTGAGTATTATAAATGTGTTTGATTGGTTGTGACCCGACGACATCGCAACCACCAAAATGGCGCCGTTTCCGGTTATGGTGTTATGTGATTAAGTTCTTACTTGTTTGTCTATTTTAATTGTGCTTTAACTTTGAGGAACTTGTTCCTCAAGGTTCGTTTTTACCGTTTTCTTGTAGTTTCCATGTTTGTAGTTGTATCTTTATCTTGGCTATGATGATGACCCAAGACTTGGTACATGGAGTATGTGGTGGATCTTTTGAGTATGACTATGGGTATGGAGAGTTTGAGGAGCAAGTCAACACAAACCTACTGTTGGAGCTGGTGTCCTCCACAAATTAGTGTGATAACATTTGTAAATCTCTTACAGGTTCACAAGGGTATACTTCGTATATTTAATCAGTTGATTAACGTTTACCTAATAACGGTTAGCTTGCTAGAAAGTTTGACGTTATTATCATACAGATGGCGGTGATCAACTGGTCCCTAAAGGTCACACCTATAGGACGTGTTTGAGAAATGTGGTTATAGAAATATAATTACATTGATGCCCAAAATGACTAAAAAGTTAGTCAATGTGTTGATGAGATAATTATTTAATGAAAATTAAATAATATTAAGTTGAGACGAAATAACTGTCAATTCGTAAATTAAATATAATAAGTTATATTTAAATTAAATATATATAAGGTTAGTTTGGACGAATTAATCTGTTAATTCGTAGTTAAATATAATCAGTTGTATTTAACATCAACAAGTTGAATGTGTCATAGTGGTAATAGTGAGGGTACACAGGCCAAAAGGTCATGGGTTCGATCCTCACTAGATGACAATTTAACACACTTTATATATTTTTGGAAAGACCAAAATAAGGAGAATTTTTCCTTATTTCGGTCAGCTTGGCCGAATATTAGGAGATTTTTATCTTTCCTAATTGACTCAAAGTTTCGGTCTGTATAAAAATAAAGGTAGAGAATTATTTCTACCCTAATGCTTTTTCTTGACCTAGCCTCCTCTTTCTCATCACAAGAACACAAAGACAATTAAATTTTACAAAAAATTTTAGATTGATTTCTAGCATAATCAAAGGGCA
This sequence comes from Silene latifolia, assembly GCF_048544455.1. Classification (NCBI taxonomy): domain Eukaryota; kingdom Viridiplantae; phylum Streptophyta; class Magnoliopsida; order Caryophyllales; family Caryophyllaceae; genus Silene; species Silene latifolia. Next base: position 48,846,198 of record NC_133528.1, on the reverse strand, counting down.
TATCTCAGATCGTCTTGGGTGCAACTAATAGGCGAATATCAATTTTGATATTGTTCTTAGGCCATATTTGCTAGGACCGAAGGTTAATTCTAAGTCTTTTTACTTATGTTTATGTATTTTATTTTAGAGTAAATTATCAATTACACCCACGTCAAATGCACTTTTTTACATTTACTCCCATGTCAATTTTTTTTTATAAATTACACCCAAGTTAATAGCTCAGTTTATAAATTGCACCCAATATCGGATTCCGACCACTTTTCCGTCAAATTTCAAATTTTTTTGTTTTAAACATTAAATTTATGACGATTTTGCCCTTGTTCTTTTATTAAATAGGTTTATCTTTCTTATAATTTTTTTTTTCATACTCCAAATTAAGTAAACCCACCTTCTTCTCCTTTACTCTACTTTACCTCTCAAAAACACCATTAACGACCTTTATCATAACTTGTCATTTCGATTAAATCCAGTACCCATTTTTTACCCATTCTTGCCATTGATTACAAATCAACAAAGTGGAGGATAGTTTTGATTTCTACGGTTTTTTGGTGTGCAGATTCAATAAAGACGGAAATTAATGGAAAGAGGGGTACTTTCATTAAGGGAAAATAATTAGAAGTAAAATGGAGGAGATATTAATTAAGGTTGAATCAATGCTTATTAGTTTTAATTTGTGTATGGAGTATAGGTGTTTGAATTTTTTATTTATTTGGTAAGGAAAAAATGATTGAAACCGAGGAAGGTTTCATGGTTATTGTTGTAATGGAGGAGGAGGAGGAAGATGAAGTTGTAATGGAGGAGAAAGATGAAGCTCAAAGGTGGGACCCGCCCTGGCTTTGAGGGGAAATTAGGTTGAGAGGGGGAAATAGGGGAAGTAACTCAAAAGTCACACAAAATCAGCCTAATAGACTCGGGGGCAAATTTGTCATTTCATAATTTTTTTTGCCGGAAAATGGGGTTGGGTGCAATTTATAAACTGAGCTATTAACTTGGGTGTAATTTATAAAAAAAAATTGACGTGGGAGTAAATGTAAAAAACTGCATTTGACGTGGATGTAATTGAAAATTTACTCTTAATTTTATGACTTTAGATCATCTTTATTAAATTGTTATAATCCTTCTAGTTTAAGGGAAGTATACAGATTTATTTCCCACAAGTGGTATCAGAGCTCTAGGCTACGATTTTAATTTTGATGATTTTCATAAAATTTGTATGTGAACAATAGGATTTTCGAGAAAAAAAATTAGGGTTTCGAATTTTTTTGTGGTTCGAAAAAATTTTTTGTGCCGTTTTTCTTGCCGTTTTTTTCTTTCTGTTTGATGATATTTTTCCATTCTATTTTTCATATTATAGTTTATAATCAGTTAAAATTATCATATGAAGAATTGGTAGTTTTTGATTTAATGCAGATTAAGTTAAAATTAAATGGAATCGTCATGTTTATGATAAAAAGATTGTTTTTGCTATATATTTTTTGGCATATAAATTGATCATGTTTATTATTTCATATGCTAATCATGTTCTAATAGCAAAGGTAAACAAGTTAGTAATCAAATCTTGTTTTAGGGCATATTGCCGCAAAAAGAAAAGAAAAAAAAAGGGGGGACGATTTTAGGGTTTGCCGAGAAAAAAAAAAGAAAATTTTTTTTTTGTTTTTGTTTTTGGTAAACCGAGAATGAGAAAAAAAAATAAAAGGAAAGTTTTGTTTTCTTGTTTTTTTTGCCATATTGCCGAAAGAAAATTTATGGAATGTTTTTTTTGGGTTTCCTAATTGCCAAATAGAAAGAAAACAAAAGGTATTTGGCTGTTTTTTATTTCGGCCGTGATATAAATATAAAAAAAAAAAAAATTTGTTTTAGTTTTTGCCGAGACAAAATAAAAAAAGGGGAATTTTGTTTTTTTTTTGGCCAATTAGTTATTGTGAATCGGTTCACAATTTAAAGATACCGAGTTATTTTAAAGCGGTTTAAAATTTTGACGGATAGAATTCATATTACAAGTTTAATATGGATTGAGGATGAAATTAATGTGATTAAATTGCGGAATTGTCACTTAATTTAATTTAAATAGGTGGTTTGGATAAATTAATCAACATAATTAATGTATTGTATTATGTATGTTTAATTTATTTTAGTTGATGCTTTTATTTTTGTTGAATGAATCGAATGAATGAATTTTATTTACGTATTTATTTTTGCAATCGGTTGTATTTTGTAATACTTAGTGTGGCCTTAGTCAAATTATGTTTTCGTAATGAAGGAAACATAATTTCTTATGTAATTATGAGATCTCGAATCTTCTTTATTTTAGTTTTGGGTTTTGAAATTAGAATGTAATTAATAGGTCAATTATGTAATTTTATTTATTGTAATTTCAAAGAAGACTAAAGATGAAGATTCAAGCTCACTCCCGCTACATGGATCAAGATGGAACATCAAGACAAGCTTCTCGGGTCCAAGGATGGATTCCAAACTTGTATTTATTGTTCATTTTGATAGGATAGGCCACACTAGGACTTTTACTGTTTTTTTTACGTTTTTCATTTTATTGCTTTTCATTCACCTGCTAGTAATTGCACCATATTCCGCCTAAAACCAAACCACCTACTACTAAAATGCATGAAAATTGACTCATATAGTTGTATGTTGGTTTTCATGGACATGCAGATGTCACAGTCTATAAGCCATCACTTTAGTTTAAATCATTCTCGCATGCTAGATTATAGTTCACTTAAAATGAATTAAAAATAGTTGATGAGATCTTCCTCTAAAACGGAAATTGAGATTAGTCTTTATAAGGGCAAACATCTATGAGTCCCTTCTTCGTCGGTAGGCCTAATATGACCCCTTCTACGTTGGGTAAGTAGTTGTGTTGACTTAGTTTACCTCAACATCATAGTCCGAAGAGTTTCTCGTGATTATGATGGATTAAAGATAGAATTTACAGAAATTTATCGACCAGAAATTCTAACGGTAGAATTAGCTAACAGGTTAGCTTATCAATTTACAGAGAATTGAGTCTTGGGGTCATTTATATAATTCTTGAGGGAGGTCAATTGTATAAATGTTTTTGAGTCTTCGCGTTATGACATTAGTTCATTAGACTTAAAATAAAAACGATGCATGCTTATTATTTTATTCTTCTTTCGCAGTGTAGAACACGCTTATTATCAATAATACTGTTACAACAAATGGCTGGAAATAACGCAATCTCAATGCCTAGTGCCACACTAGATCGTTCGTCCTGGCTTAAAATGTTCATGGACCAAATGAATCAGTCCACTCGATCAAGAATGATGGGTCCAATTTTGCGGATCGGGAGGCGGCACTACGGAATGCGCCCATCGCGACGGTAAGCTCAGGTATTTAACTGAGCCAATACCGGTCAACCCAGGCCCAAATGCAGGAATCAACGAGTCACTCGCTTATAGTGATTTCGTTATGGAAGCGGGTGCGATAAAGAACGTACTCATCTTTGCAATGGAAACCAATTTGCAGAGACGCTTCATTGCCCAATGTGCAAACAAGATTTTCACCACGCTCACTAACGAGTTCTCAAAGGCACCGAGAATCGTTACATATGAGCATACATGTCGCTTCTTTGATGCGAAACTCCAGAAGGGCTAACCGGTTAGCCCACACATTCTTCACATGATTGAGAATGTCGAGAAACTGGAGTCACTGAATTGTAGAATCAGTGAGAGCATTGTCATTGACCGAATGCTTCATTCTCTTCACGATGGTTTTGCCATTTTCAGGGCGAACTACTACATGAATGACTTGAAAAAGAGTCCTCATGAGTTACACTCCCTTCTCGTACAGACCGAGAAGGATATGAAATTGAGTGGGAGCATGAAGTAGGATGTTCTCACGATTCACAACAAGAGTAAAGGTAAGGGCAAGGCTCATGGCGACCTAGCTGTAGGTAAGCCAAAGTTTAAGAAGCCAGGAAACGGTAAGAGTGCGCCTGGTGAGACTAGTGGCTCACAGAGCAAGACAAAGAGCAAGGGCGGTGACATAGAGTGCCACCATTGTCACAAGACTAGACATTGGAGGATGAACTGTCTCGTCTACCGTGAGGACATCAAGGCAGGCCGCGTCGTTCCTGTTGGTATGTCATCTTATATTCATATGATTGAGATTAACCATGCAAGTTTCGGAACTTGGGTACTAGATACTGGTTGTGGTTCTCATCTGTGTAATCATTTGCAGGGCCTAAAGAACATCATACCTCTCGAAAGGTGATGTGGACCTGCGAGTCGGGAATGGTGCACGAGTAGTCAAGCGCTCGAAGGGAACATATGTAATCCAACTCCCTAGTGGTTTTGAGTTATCTTTAAATAACTTTTACTATGTACCCAGTTTATCTAAGAACATTATTTTATTTCCGTACTTGCTAAAGACGGTTTTGCATTTTCAATAAAGGATAATAGTTGTATTTTCTCTTTTAATGAAATGATTTATGGCAAAGCAGTTTCCATGAATGGAATTTATATCTTAGATCAAACCACGGAAGTATTACACATGAATAATAAGAAATTAAAGATTGGTGACAAAGATCAAACCTATCTATGGCATTGTCGAATGGGACACATAAATGAGAAACGCGTAAAGAAACTCGTCGATAATGGGACTATTCCCTCATTCGGATTTTCTGCATATGGCACGTGTGAATCATGTCTCATTGGCAAGATGACTCGAATTTCCTTCAAAGGTGTTGGAATGCGCGCTAGTGACCTATTAGGACTCATACATACGGACGTATGTGGACCTATGTCAATTACCGCTAGAGATGGCTATAGATATTTTATCACTTTCACGGACGATTTGAGTAGATACGGATATGTCTACTTAATGAAGCATAAAAGTGAGTCCTTTGAGATATTCAAGGAATACCGAGAATAGGGTACATGAAACCAACCGGGTAGAAAGATTAAAGCACTCCGTTCAGATCGTGGTGGCGAATATCTTTCAAATGAGTTTGATCAACACCTAAAAGACTGTGGAATCGTTTTGCAGTTAACTCCACCTGGAACACCTCAATTGAATGGTGTGTCCGAACGGAGAAATCGAACCTTACTTGATATGGTTTGATACATGATGAGTCACACCGTAGTGCCTGATTCATTATGGGGTTATGCTCTTTTGTCAGCTGCTCTTATACTTAACCGAAGTCCGTCTAAAGCTGTCGACAAGACTCCATATGAAATGTGGAAGGGAACAGTACCCAACTTGTCCTTTATTCGGGTTTGGGGCTGCGAGGCTTATGTCAAGTGGAGACACGAGGATAAGCTCGGCCCTCGATCGGTCAAGACATACTTTATAGGTTATCCAAAAGGAACATTTGGTCATTACTTCTACTCGCCTACCGAACATCGAGTTTTTGTTGCGGCTAGTGCGACGTTCTTAGAGAAAGAATTTCTCGAGAACAAGTCGAGTAATAGAACCTTCGAGCCGTCGGAGATTCCAACCAACAACCGAGGAACAGATGGAGGAAGTCGTACCTCCAACCGATGATACAGATTAATATTCCCGAGGAACCTAGGAGTACGGGTAGAGACTCTCATCCTCCTGGACGATACATTGGTATGGTCGAGGAGAATGACGTTTTACTTCTAGAAAGTAATGAACCCGCAACCTATAAAGGTGCTATGGCCAGTTCCGACTCAAAGCTATGGCTTGAAGCCATGCAATCCGAGATGGACTCCATGTATGAGAATAACGTATGGGATCTAGTTGATTTACCTAATAAGGTAAAACCTCTACAGTGCAAATGGCTTTACAAAATAAAGCGTTCTGTAGACGCGCAACCAGATATCTATAAGGCACGACTTGTGGAAAAAGGTTTCACTCAAGTGCAAGGATTGCATTATGATGAGATTTTTGCACCTGTAGTCATGCTATGTTCCATTCGGATAATCTTAGCGATTGCCGCATTTCATGATTATGAAATTTGGCAAATGGATGTGAAAACCGCCTTCTTAAACGGTTATTTGGAGGAAGAGTTGTACATGGTGCAACCCGAAGGTTTCATAGATCCTAAACATCCTAAGAAAGTATGCAAGCTTAAGCGTTCCATTTATGGACTTAAGCAAGCTTCTCGGAGTTGGAATCATTGTTTCGACCAAGTGATAAAAGGGTATGGTTTCACTCGATCGGTCGAAGAACCATGCTTATATATCAAGTCGAGTGGGAGCAAGATTGTATTCTTGATATTGTATGTCGATGACATACTCTTGATTGGGAATGACATTCCTCTCCTTTCTTCGGTTAAAGAATGGTTGAAGAACCATTTCCAGATGAAAGATCTGGGTGAGGCACAACGTATTTTGGGAATCCGTATCTACCGAGATAGATCACGACGGACGTTATCACTTAGTCAGGAGTCTTATTTGGATAAGGTTCTTGAGAGGTTCAGCATGACCAACTCCAAGAAGGGGAACCTTCCTATGACGACTGGGATGCAGTTGAGCAAGTCTCAGTCACCCACGGCGCCTGAAGGGATTGAGCGCATGAGTCGTGTTCCTTATGCATCTGCAATAGGATCGATCATGTATGTCATGATATGCACACGTCCAGACGTGGCATATGCATTGAGTATGACGAGTCGGTACCAAAAGACTCCAGGTGAAACACACTGGATAGAAGTCAAAAATATCCTCAAGTACCTACGGAGGACTAAGGATTGGGTATTGACTTATGGAGGCGATACTAAGCTATGCGCAACCGGTTACGCAGATGCTAGCTTCCAAACGGATCGAGATGATTCAAAATCTCAGTCCGGGTTCGTCTTCACTCTTAATGGTGCTGCGGTCAGCTGGAAGAGTTCCAAACAGAGTGTTGTAGCAGATTCTACTACTGAATCCGAGTACTATGCCGCTTCGGAGGCAGCAAAGGAAGCGATATGGATACGTCAATTCTTACAAGGGCTTTCGGTAGTTCCTAGTTCGAATGACCCGATCACCATCTATTGTGACAATAGAGGTGCCATCTTCTAGGCTAAGGAGCCAAAGTCTAGCAACAAATCTAGACATGTACTTCGGAAGGCTCACCTGATCCGTGATTACGTGGAGCAAGAAGAGATAGTGATTGACAAGATTGCGACGGATGATAACATTGCGAATCCTCTGACCAAACCGTTGAATTATGATAAGCATGTAGGGCATGTTAATTCCATGGGAATGAAACATGTTCCTAAGTTGTAGTACTTGATTATGGATTTGATACATTATCTTTTTCATATATTATTTATAACTTCATCGTTTTATATATATAACATTTTGTTTTTCATGTGGATTGTACTGACAACATTGAACGCCACAAAGTGAACTGAATTACATTATATTTGTTTAGGTCTGTAATCGCCAATGTGAGCTGATAACTCCGGCTATTATATTGTGCAGTCGATTGATGGTGGGTTCAACGAGCCATTAGTTAAACGGTTGACTAATCGATCACAGATACGAGATTATGACGATACCTCGTAGGACAATTTTTTATTTGTGACAACGTAATGGAGTCCTAAATGTTTAATAACATTCGGTGCCAGGTCGTGGATAGGACATCCATTGTGTTCCTAGAGTCGATTCTTTTGACTATCGACTGTCTCTTAAGATTAAGGCAGTTTTTGGGTGACTTTGGTTTCTTTCTCACGGTCTACCGTAACTGGGGCTAAGTAGATTTTTTCTGGGTCATTTCATACTGTGCTTACATCTGCAGGATTCGAGTTGAGGAAAATATCCAACCCTTATCAGGTATAGTTATTTCTCAGGGCCACTCGAGGAGTTGTAACTGAAATGCATGGCCATGCTCGAATGTTGATTCGTTTATCAAATAAGTTACTCTCTAGTCGGGAAAACCACTCTTGATATTGATCGCTTGTAAAATACGACCTTTGTGAATTCGGATTTGCAAATTGTTTTACATTGAGTGGGAGAAATTTTATAGAATATGAGAATCGGTTATTGCACATACACTTGTGAGGACAAGTGGGAGTTTGTTGGAGCTGGTGTCCTCCACAAATTAGTGTGATAACATTTGTAAATCTCTTACAGGTTCACAAGGGTATACTTCGTATATTTAATCAGTTGATTAACGTTTACCTAATAACGGTTGGCTTGCTAGAAAGTTTGACGTTATTATCATACAGATGGCGGTGATCAACTGGTCCCTAAAGGTCACACCTATAGGACGTGTTTGAGAAATGTGGTTATAGAAATATAATTACATTGATGCCCAAAATGACTAAAAAGTTAGTCAATGTGTTGATGAGATAATTATTTAATGAAAATTAAATAATATTAAGTTGAGACGAATTAACTGTCAATTCGTAAATTAAATATAATAAGTTATACTCCCTCCTATTCTAAATAACTCTCCCTATTTCCTTTTTAGTCTATTCACAATACTCTCCCTATTTCCTTATTTGGCAAACTTTTATACTTATTTTAATCACCTCACCCCACAACAATACCCCACAATACGCATACTTTATCTTATTTTAATCACCTTACCCCACAACAATACTTATTTTAATCACTTTACCCCACAACAATACTTATTTTAATCACACAATTCCTTCTCTCTCTCCAATCTCTTACCCCACTACAATACTTTACCATATAATACTCCCCTCCCTTAATTCCCGTGCCCTCCATGAAAGGGGAGGGTTATTAAGAATAGGAGGGAGTATTTAAATTAAATATATATAAGGTTAGTTTGGACGAATTAATCTGTTAATTCGTAGTTAAATATAATCAGTTGTATTTAACATCAACAAGTTGAATGTGTCATAGTGGTAATAGTGAGGGTACACAAGCCAAAAGGTCATGGGTTCGATCCTCACTAGATGACAATTTAACACACTTTATATATTTTTGGAAAGACCAAAATAAGGAGAATTTTTCCTTATTTCGGTCAGCTTGGCCGAATATTAGGAGATTTTTATCTTTCCTAATTGACTCCAAGTTTCGGTCTGTATAAAAAGAAAGGTAGAGAATTATTTCTACCCTAATGCTTTTTCTTGACCTAGCCTCCTCTTTCTCATCACAAGAACACAAAGACAATTAAATTTTACAAAAAATTTTAGATTGATTTCTAGCATAATCAAAGGGCATATCTCAGATCGTCTTGGGTGCAACTAATAGGCGAATATCAATTTTGATATTGTTCTTAGGCCATATTTGCTAGGACCGAAGGTTAATTCTAAATCTTTTTACTTATGTTTATGTATTTTATTTTATGACCTTAGATCATCTTTATTAAATCGTTATAATCCTTCTAGTTTAAGGGAAGTATACAGATTTATTTCCCACACCTACCTTACACCTCATATAATGAAAATCCTAACTACTACCCCAACTTTCCCCACCAAAATCATTACATCCAATATCCACAACAACCACCCACCCAATACCCACTTCATAATGAGTTTCAATTAACACAATACAACCACTTTCACACCTACCCACAACAAGAAGATGAACCCATTCAAAATGTGATTCTCAAATTGATGGGAGATCAACAAAACTTCTTCAAGCAAATGCTAGAAGAGAGCCAAAGAAGGGACATTGTTCTTCAAGGCATTGTTACTCAAGGTCAGGAGTTGGAAATTCAAATTGCCCAAATAAAAGAAACCCAACTAACTACCCCTCACCACTCTTTAGACATTGACCATGAATGTGAGTTTGAAGGAGTTACCTTTGATGAGAAGTGGGAAGAGCCAATCTCCTTGAGCTCTTGTGAGTATGAAAGTGTGGTATTTGATGATGAAGATATGAGGTTGAGTAAGCCAAATACTCTTAACCTTTGTGAGTATGAGGGTGTATCGTTTGATGTGAATGTTGAGATGGTGGAGGAAGAATTAATGAAGAGGAGTGAAGCCCCCATCTATGATTCATATGGAGATAGCGATGATGACAAGCCTATGGAAGAAGCTTATGCGGGATATGTGTCTTGCAATGAAGAAGAGGAATGGAGTTGTGAGATTGCCTTACTTGAGGAGCCCATCCTTGAGAAGTTTGAGGTATGCTTCCATGAAGAAGATGAATTCCTTTTTCCCATTTCCCATGAAGACTACTTTGCCCCCACCATGGAGCCAATGATTGTTGGAGAGGATATTGTGGACCTTCTTCAAAAGGTCAAGGCATCATACAAAGGGTACTTGGTGGAAAAACTCAAAGAGAAACTTGCACGTGAAGCTACTTGTGGAAATTTGGCACCCACAATGTCCACTTCCAAGGAACTCGGTCATCAAAGTCATAAGGATTCTCCTTCTACTCATGAAGGATTGATAAATTCAAATGCTATCATCATCACCGAAAGTGAAAGAGAAGGTGGCAAATGGAAGTATACGGATGAAAATGAACCATACTTCATACCTAGTGATGAAAGGAATCATGGGCTAATTGGTTTGAAACATCGTGAATATCCAACTGCCAAGAAGAGGAAGAAAACAACAATGAATGACAAATTCCTTTGGCCAAGCTTCGTCTTGAAGTTAAGCAAACCATACTTGTGCTTATTTGGAGCTTGTTCACAAGCTTTTGATCTTCTATTGAGAGCCTTGAGCTCTATGGACAAAACAAAGGACCTCAACAAGGAATGAGTTTGGTGGAGTCCTCCCTCAAACCACCATTTGTAAGATATCCTATCCTTTGACTTTGCACTTGCATTTAGTTATCCACATATACATTTAGCTTGCATTTGTGAAATACTCCATATTGCATTTGCATTAGTTAGTTTATATAGTATAGTTGCATTGTATATATCTCACATGATTCATGTAGATAGTTGCATATAGACTAGAATTCATGCATAGTCGCTAATGACCAATCCTATTCATTTCTACACTAGAAATAGTGTTTAAATCGGTTTGGGGAGGTTTGATCATAGGTGACCATAGTCTACTAGAAAACATGCATCATATAGTGTAGTTTAGATTGCATTCATTTGTTATATATGTCATATAGAATTGCATTTAGTTAGAGCATGCATTCATTCATATCATATTGCATTTGTACTTTACTTCAAAAAATCAAAAATCCAAAAACATGTATTTCCTTTTTATTCCTACTCCTACATGTACATTGAGGACAATGTCCAAAATAAAGTGGGGGATGGAAATTTATATTCCAAAAAACATAAAAATTGAAAAATTTCGAAGAATCCCAAAAATATGTTCTTTAATTTCATAAAAACAAAACCCATAAAAATTTGAAAAATTGAAAAACTCAAAAACATGTTCATTTCCTTTGTAGTGTAGTCTTATATATATTATTGTATATATTATGTTTGTCTATCTTTGTTCATATTGATTGACTATGCCACATCCGAGACATGAGGATACTGAAGACCGCATGGTATGATCTTTCCAATCTCCTTTTTCCTCTTTATGTTAATGACTATGTGGCTTTATTTTGATTGATGCGGTATAACAATGTGAATTTAGGACTTGTATTTAGTTTATATGGCATATTAATTGGTAGAATCATATGCATTAGGATGTTTATATGTTAGTTGCATCATGGCATGTAGATTGCATGTTAGAAAAATTTTGCGAAACCGTCTACTTTGGAAGCTTGACAAGTGTATATATAGGCCCTAGTAGATACTCTTTCTTCTTAAGACATTTGCGTGTTAGAATACTTGTAAAACACCCTAGGATGTGTCATGCTAGTATCCTTTGACCCATGGTTTAAGGCCTAGTCAAGAGTACCTTGTGGTGTGATAACTCCTTGGCTACCGTTTATTCCAAGGTGACCCTTGAAACCATGCATCCATCCATCATCCATGTTCTACCACATTTTTGTCATCAAAGGGAATGGGCACAAAAAGAAATCAATTTGAGTTCAATGAAATGAAAAGTGAAAGAAAGTTTGCAAAAATGCATCAAATGAAAAGAGGAGCAAAAATAGATCTCCTAAAGCTTCAAATATAAGGCACCCTCACTACATATGGGGTGACTTTGAAAATGTTCAAAAGAAATGCAAAAAGTTGTCAAGTGTTGAAATGCCGAAAATCAAAAGAAATGGCAAGAAAGTGTTCTCAAATGTCAAATGCCACAAGAAATTGGGGGGAAAAACAAAAACAAAAGCAAACTCCCAAAGTGAAACTCAAATATCTATTGATCCCTTTATCCATCGTATCCATTTTTGTGCATGGTAGAGAGGGGACGACCCTTCTTCTTGTCTAGGCAAGAGGGGGAATTCCGCGATCCTCCAGTGTTTCTAACACCATATGGAGTCTACTCTTGACAAAAGCATTTAACGATTGAGGACAAAGGTACCCTAGCTTGACACAATTTGGAGGTGATTTATTGGTATCCTTCTAGGCTTAGTAGTTTGAAGAAATTGCATCTATGAAGGAGTGTGTACCCTTGAATTGCTTCCCTTGTAGATAATTTCCGCCACTTAGATGAGGAGAGTGTCTATTCTTTTGTAGATGCATCCATTATTTGATTTTGTGTGCTTAATGTTTGGATGTGTCGCCATTTTGGCAAGACCCACCTTGCCTTGCAAGAAGGCATCCTACCTCATGGTTGTCTTATTGTGAGTTGAAGGGGCGGAGTGAGACCCGCTAATTGTCTCATATCGGTTATATTAGTAGGTTAGTTTAAATAAAGGTCTAGTTTTTGTCACCTCTTTACTCGGGACGAGTAAAGGTTCGGTTTGGGGATATTTGATGTGACCATTATTTGCGCACATTTAGTCCCCTAATTGAGCTTATTTTACATACTATTATAGCATTTCATGGCCATTTTGTCCGTCAAAACCTTCCTATTTGCTTTTCTATCCCATTTCATATGTTTTGTAGGAAAGAAGATAATAAGGCGGAAATTCCCGTCTTTCGTGCATATTAGGAAGCCTATTTGACGATGTTTGATGGACTAGTATGAAGAGGAAGCGAGAACTAAAGACCAATCCCACAAGAATAAAATGGAAGTGAAGGAAAGGGAAGAATAGAAGAGAAAACGAGATAACACTCCAATCCGTGCGGCTTCTCTAGAATCCGGCCGTCCCCAAACTACAGAAGACGTGCGTCTTCACCCAAATCCGCCCGTCTTCCCCTACTACAATCTGCCCGTCTTCTCTCAAAGACGCCCGTGCCCAGACCACCGAATCCGCCCGTCCCGTGCCTAAGACGCCCGGATTCCAAGGCAGCACAATTTCGTCTTCTTCAAGCCTCAATGAAAGACGCCCATCCTTAGAAAAATACCGGCGTCTCCCTGCTCAAATCTCAAAAGTGTAATTACTAGTTTAGCCCTTAGTTAACCCTAATGCATCCGCCTAATTTCCACTATAAATACCCCACTTGTAAATAATCAAGGAGGGATCTTTTTTATCAAGTTTTCATTAGGTTAAATCAATCCTTCTCTTAGATTAGATTAGGAGTAGATTAGAATAGATTACTCTTTAATCTTTCCACAAATTACACATTAATCTCTCCTTAATTATTGTTCAAGTTTGTTATTCAAGTTTATTATTGAGTAATTGAAGATTATTGGGTTATTATTGGGAGATTGACAACCTTCCATCAATCATCAAGTTCTTCTATTATTCTTTGCATTATTATTTTGGAATCTCCATAGGTATAATTCTCCTAATCCTTGTCTTAATTATTGTTAATCTTTATTACTTGTTCATCATGTTTGGCTTTGTTAGTATGATTGACAACCTTATTAACATGTTAAACTTGATCATGAGTGAGTAGTTACTTAGCTAGGATTAGTGGGTAATTAGGGAAAACCAACATGGGATTGATTCATGCTTAATCTAATATGTTTTCATAATCAAATTGCTTGCTTGTTGTGATGTCAACTTTATGCACATGTTATGTTTGATGAAATGCTAAGCCTATGAATCCTTGCATTTTACCATCTCTTATCTACTCAACTTGACTTGTAAGATATAAACCAACTCGAGTCTTGTTAGACCATGCATAGAAGTTGAATAGGAGGAAAGTAAGTCGACTTGTAGGTGTTGTACAATCTAATCGATTCGGCTCTGGGACCCAACTCTTCCTATGAACCGTAAGACATAAACCAACTCGGTTCCTCCACAACATTAATTGCTTCCAACTTTGTAAACATGTTTGTATGATCAACACCATGAATCCCCTATGACCCCATGATATCCTAGTACTTCTAATCAATTGTTTACATCCTTCCTTTTATTGCTTGTTTTACTTTATTGCTTTTATTAGTCTAGAATTCAACTACAAACCCAAACAAATTGTGACACTAGCATAGATTGAGATAGATAGACTTAGAACTCAAAGCAGACCGTCCCATGGATCGACCTCGACTTACCGCTAACTAGTAGTTTGTTGAGTATTATAAATGTTTTTGATTGGATGTGACCCAACTACATCGCAACCACCAGTTGTATTTAGTGAAGCTGCAAAAGTGGGTGTAGGGTTTTCAATGCTTCTATTTATTGTATTTTCAGTGGGCCGTCTCTTCACATTTTGATGGGATAATAGCTCTTCACTCTCCCCATGGACCACATACATAGTAACAAAACCACTAATGTCCTTAGTATCCATCAAAAGTTCAACATCTTTATCACTCTCAATTTTTTTCTTGCCTACTATCAAGCTCAATCAATGTCTTCTAAACCACAATTCAGCTTCATTTTCAAACCCAAATTCATTCTTTACCAAATCAACCAAGTTAAGTAACAAAATTCCCTCATATCAAGTTTCATATACATTGCTCCTCCCATGTACTCAGTTTTCCATCCTTTCGTTACAAATTTACCACCATGAATAACTCGCAAACTAGCGCTGAATTTTTCCATCCTAATCATATTAACATCAAATTAAATAAAAAATAATAAGACCCAAATAAAGCAACATAAGAATGAAAAAATGAGGGTTTATACATATTAACAAAGTTTCCTTTAATCAATTAAGCATTACTAATCTATAAGTAATTGAATAATTTACATATAAGTAAAGCAACATAAGATTCGTTTTACAAGAAAACCAATTAAAAAATTAGGGTTTACCCTACCAATACAATTATACTACATAAAAAATTGGAAAGAAAAAGTTATAAAAATAAAGTAAGTGCACATAACTTTCACACATATACTTTAGTTCTTGATTCATCAAAGGCGAAGAGGAAAAATTGAAAACAGGCAAACATAGAGAAGGTGAAAAGGGGGAAAAGAGAAGTAAAAAGTGGAAGAAGTAGATGACGTAGAAAGAAAAAGAACAAAGAAGTAAAAGGCTAAAAGTTGCTTAACACGTGCCAGAACAAAGTCATTGACGGAAGTTGAATATATTTGACGGAAAGTTAAGTTTGGCAGTGCTAAACAAAAAAGATAAATAGTAAGGAAGTGTTTAAAAAAAAAAGTAAAGGTAGTGTGTTAACAAAGTGGTATAAATAAAAGGTATGGTTTGACAAAAAAACTCTTTCTTAAATAACCACTTTTTCCCTATGTGACCATTTGTCTTGATCGGAGGGAGTATATTTTTTTATATTAATTATTAATATTATCAACCAATCACATATCTCCACGTATAGGTTATGAGTTGGGTCAATTTGCTCCACCAAAAGTCACAAATTGACCTCTTCTCTCCAAAGATCACCATAATTTTTTGGTTAATTAATTATTAGTGTGAAAAAGTAAGGTCATGAGTCATGACCTAATGATTGACATTAATTGGGTATGGTCACAAAAGCCGATAGCCGTTGTTTTGGAGCAAAAAGATCATTTATCATTTGCTATATAAAAGCAAAAGATGGTAACACTTAACAATTGTTTTGGAGCAAAAAGCTGACATGTCCCAGTCACATCAGTCGTCCGTGTATAATACAGTATAGTTGTACAGAAAGATGCGTATATTACAATAAAATGTTAATGGGACTAACCACTACTTCCTAATAACCGGCCCTTCAAAAATATTTTCTTTCCTCCATCATCCAAAATTTCAACCCATTACACACATTAACACAATCTCCATCTTCTACTGCTAGACCTGCAAACGGGTCAGGTTCAGGGCGGACCAATTTGAATCGGGTCAGTTCGGATCTTTCATTGATTTCGAGTTGTCGGTCGGGTTATTTCGGGTTTTTGGATGTGTTTTGGGTTTGTTGGTCAGGTTTATTTCGGGTCAAGGGGGTCGGTTATTTCCGGTCGGGTCATTTTCAGGTCAATGAATAAGAGAGAACAAGTCATTTCAAATATTTTCGGTTCAATTAGAGTTATGTTTTGTGGTGTCATTTTCGGGTTGGGTGGTTTCGGATCGAGACATTTTCGTGTTGGGTCAGTTAACGGGTCAAGAAAGCTCAGTTCATGTTCGGGTCGGGTAGGGTCAATTCGGATTTTCAGGTCACATTCGGGTGATGTATTTGAGTATTTAGTCTACCTCTCCCTCACCGCCATCGCTCATTTTCGTCGTCATCCCAGCTGCAAGAGGTAAGGCCGTTAGTCCAACTCTATGTTTCCCACTCCTTATGCCCCAAATTTCATTGATTTAAAAATGGTGTTGTTGTCTTTCTTACAAGTTTCAGTTTCGATTTTAGTAGAAACAATGTTATAATTACGAGTTAACTAGATAAAAATTAATCGCGGCTTTTAGGAATAAATTTTTAGGTTCAAATGTGCAGAGTTTTCAGTTTTTGATGTAAGTTGTAAGGCGAGTGGTAGTAAAACAGTAAACTAGTAAAGGAATGATCTTATCTGTAACGGAACACATTAACACAATCTCCATCTTCTACTGCTAGACCTGCAAACGGGTCAGGTTCAGGGCGGACCAATTTGAATCGGGTCAGTTCGGATCTTTCATTGATTTCGAGTTGTCGGTCGGGTTATTTCGGGTTTTTGGATGTGTTTTGGGTTTGTTGGTCAGGTTTATTTCGGGTCAAGGGGGTCGGTTATTTCCGGTCGGGTCATTTTCAGGTCAATGAATAAGAGAGAACAAGTCATTTCAAATATTTTCGGTTCAATTAGAGTTATGTTTTGTGGTGTCATTTTCGGGTTGGGTGGTTTCGGATCGAGACATTTTCGTGTTGGGTCAGTTAACGGGTCAAGAAAGCTCAGTTCATGTTCGGGTCGGGTAGGGTCAATTCGGATTTTCAGGTCACATTCGGGTGATGTATTTGAGTATTTAGTCTACCTCTCCCTCACCGCCATCGCTCATTTTCGTCGTCATCCCAGCTACAAGAGGTAAGGCCGTTAGTCCAACTCTATGGTTCCCACTCCTTATGCCCCAAATTTCATTGATTTAAAAATGGTGTTGTTGTCTTTCTTACAAGTTTCAGTTTCGATTTTAGTAGAAACAATGTTATAATTACGAGTTAACTAGATAAAAATTAATCGCGGCTTTTAGGAATAAATTTTTAGGTTCAAATGTGCAGAGTTTTCAGTTTTTGATGTAAGTTGTAAGGCGAGTGGTAGTAAAACAGTAAACTAGTAAAGGAATGATCTTATCTGTAACGGAAGTTGTGTCATGACTTGAGATTATTGTCCTAAAGTCGATTATGCCCCGTCTACTACACACGGACTCAATAGCATTCGACCCTCGGGATTACACAACTGCTGCAAACTTCATGTAGGTAAAAATGCAGATGAGAACCACCAAAAACGTTGCCAAGACTTCAGATAAGAAAAACTAACAACCCGGGTGAACTTATTCTATGAGTGTCATTACAGTTGCAGAATCAGGACAGCTCTTGCTGTCTGGATGGGGAGAGCTTTTCCTACTATTACTGAACTTCTGAATGGTAGGACAGGCAGTCTACAATGGAAGGCAATGACTATGATTTTCAATGTATATCTTTATATGATATGGCATCAGAGAAACCTCACCAGACTCCATCAGTCTGTTGTGAGGCCTGAACAGTTAGCTGCTCAGATAGAGGAGATGGCAGGAAGAAGAGGGTGCAGCAAAGCTGGCCCTGGGATGGTTAACAGCATTAATGGGTGGCTAAGCTGCTTGCATTGAGGGCTTGGTTATCTGTTATGTTCGTTCTTTGGTTGTGTCTGTTTGCTGGTTGATTTTTTGAAGCTTACTAGGGTTTGATCCCCTAACCTTGTAAATGTATCTTGGTTTTTTGATATAATATATATACTCACATTTCACCTAAAAAAAAAAACATTAACAACAAGGGCGAGCCTTGTTTTATATTGAAATTCAGAATATTAAGAATATAGATGAATCCTTTTAGTGTGTAGGCCATGACAAAGAGATAATTATTTGAAACATTTTAGAACAGTAGAAGAGGAAGAAGAGAACTGATTGTTTTGTTGTGTTTTCAAATGACTAGGTTATGTGGATATTTATAGTCGAAAAAGGGGAAAAGTGGCTGTTGTAGTGAACAATATGCATTGGACACAACTTAGCATTGGCATGCAATGGGCGTAGGTGAGCAGAGTTATGCAATGGCCCCGTTAGGAATTTGATGTGGCTCTAGTTGACTCTACTGCTGCAAAGCTGAAGCCTACTGACTACAGGAAAAACAACGACTGCAAAAGGGGGAATCTAGCTAATAAAATAAAACAGTAGAGTTTAGGCCCAAAAGGTGGGCAAGCCCACACCGCAGGTGCTCACCCGGAGCCCATGCCCGTGCCTGGCCGTGGCGAGGCGCGCGGGCGCGTGTGTGGTTGGTTAGATACTTACCACACATCACTTAGTAGGGTAGTGTAAAGAGAGATATATAAACTTATTGATATTTTGTTATTTTGTCAATGTGGGAAAAAAGTTACTACTCAAAGCTTCTTTTGAAGCATATTTCCAACAATTCCCCACATGATGCAAAAGAAGGCACGGAGACACAATAGAAGTCTATGGCAACAAAGATTTAGTGTGAAAACGCTGGTGTCTTATGGACTTTAACTAGTGTCTAGTGACTTACAATTGATCTTAACCGCTATTCTAGGTGGATCTAAGCCTTTAACCCTCAAATGGAGTTTGTTTGAGGTCAACTGCGCACTTACTAGATCTCAAATTAGGGCGAGAACTCGCAAAATCCATGAACTCATCATGAACAAAATGGTGTAAATATCTTTACTTGAACTAACCAAGTGCCCCCTCATTATTTTTCCTTGTATTTCATGAATGTCTTTAGAGACCCTAAGCCCGAAGAGTCTCTTGGGGGTAGGGCAAGGCACCCCCCACATTCACATGGGTGAGTTTATCAAGTTTGAGTGTCACAAACCATCCTTTTGGGACTATAAACTCATTAAGAGAAAATGCTCATCTTTACAAACTGACAGTGAACGTTAAATGCAGTTAATACTACATCTTTAAAACAAAATAGGAATGGTAGTCGTATTTAATCGTCTCGAGTTTCTTGTGATTTCGTTTGACCTGTTGAACTTAAATAATTAAGACGGGTATCCACCACAAGTCACTCCTTTACAGGCTTTAGACCCATTCCTAGTGCTGACTCCAGCACCATTTTTCTGCAGAGGCCTTTGGTGAGAGGATCGACAATATTCCTCTTGTATCTTACATACTCGAGTGATATCACTGTGGGTTAATATCCGTATACTACCCTTTAATTGCAGGACTATAACGTAAATTTAAACATGCAATTTATAGTCATAAAACGAAAAACATAATGAAATGATTAATGTATAGAAATCAACCTCGGGTCCTTTGATGCACGGCGTAAAGAACAGAAATCAAACCAGATTCCCTCCTAATTGTTGCACCCAAGACCGTGTCCGAGATATGCCCTTGTGCTAGACGATGTTCTCCGATTGCCTTGCAATATTTGGAGAACTGATGTGAGTTTTCTTGAGATGTGAGATCTCGGTTTCTACAGAGAAGAATGCTCTTCGAAACCCTAATTATTTTTCACTAATGATGATTAGGTCAGAAGGGAGGAGAAGCTCTCCCTTTTGATCCCTCTCACTCGGCAAAACCGAGACCCACACAAGGGAAGTGGGCTTCCACTTCCTCTTGGTTTTAACTCGTGGTCCGGTTCATTAAATGACTAAATGTATATGACACGGTTTTTATAAATCGTCATCGGTTATCGGCTATTAAAACATCAACTAATAACACGGGTTAGTTGAAGTATTAATACATGTCCGACAAAGACGATATTGTATAATTAAATTCAATATACATTAATTAAATATAAATCGCTTATATTTAATTTTACGAATTAACCGGTTAATTCGCCTTAGCCCATGATATTTAATCCGTATTAAATATAATATCTCAACATCACATTTTGACTAATTACTAGTCAAATAACTCGGACTAACTGGTTAGTCAAATTTGGCATCTACATGACTGTATTTTCATACCGTCACATCTCTCGAACGTATCCTATAGGTGTGACTTTTAGGGACCAGTTGATCACCGCCATCTGTATGACAATAACGTCAAACTTATCTAGCAAGCCAACCGTTATTGATAAACGTGGATCAACTGATAATAATACCAAAGTATGCCCTTTGATCCTTTTAGAGGTTTGTAAGTCCTTGCACTAACTGTTAAGGACACCAACCCCAACAAGCTCCCACTTGTCCGTACAAGTGTATGTGCAATGACGTTATCCGCACTAACCGGAGGACACAAGCTCCAACAAACTCCCACTTGTCCGTACAAGTGTATGTGCGATAACCGATTCTCATATTCATTTAAAATTTCTCCCACTCAATGTAAAACAATTTGCAGATCCGGATCCACAAAGGTCGTATTTTACAATCGATCTGTATCAAGAGTGGTTTCCCCGACTAGAGAGTAACTTAACCGATAAAACGAATCCGTATCCGAGCATGGCCATGCATTTCGATTCTGACTCCTCGAGTGGCCCTGAGAAATATCAAGTACCTGATAAAGGCTGAATATTTGCTTCAACTCGAACTCCTTCCGATCTAAGCACGATGAAATGACCCGAAAAAATCTACTTGGCCCCTGTTACGGATGACCGTGAGAAAGAAACCAAAGTCACCCAAAATCTGCCTTAGTCTCAAGAGACGGTCGATAGTCAAAAGAATCGACTCTTAGGATCACCATGGAGGTCCTATCCACGACCGGGCAGCGAATGTTATAAAACATTTAGGACTCCATGTCGATGTCACAATTGTGTCCTACGAAATATCCGTATAAATCGCCTCGTGATTGGTCACCAACCGGTTGACTTATGGCTCGTTGAACCCACCATCAACCAACGTCACAAAATAATTGCCGAGTTATCAGCTCATGTGGGCAATTAAGGACCGAAAAGATATAATGTTCGTTCGATTCACTTTGTGGTGTTCAAAATTGTCGTACAATTCCACATGAAAAACAAAATATATATAAAATATCAAAACGATGATGTCGTATAGAGTACAAGAGAGGATGAATCTGATCCATAAAAGAGTACTACAACTTAGGAACACGTTTAATTCCCATGGAATTAACATGCCCTTCATGCTTATCTTGTCGTAATGCTTTAGTGAGAGGATCTCGCTATGTTATCATCTCGTAGCAATCTTTTCTATCACTACTCGTCTTTTTTGCTCCACGTAATCTCCGATTAGATGAGCTTTCCGTTGTACATGTCTAGACTTGTTGCTAGACTTTGGCTCCTTAGCTTGGAAGATGGCACCACTATTGTCGCAATAGATGGTGATCGGGTCATTCGAACTAGGCACTACGATAGCCCATGTAAGAATTGACGCATCCATATCGCTTCCTTTGTAGCTTCAGACGCGGCATAGTACTCGGACTCAGTCGTAGAATCTGCTGTGACAGTTTGTTTCGAACTCTTCCAGCTGACTGCAGCGCCATTAAGAGTAAAAACGAATCCAGACTGAGATTTCGAGTCATCTCGATCCGTTTGGAAGCTAGCATATGCATAACCGGTTGCGCATAGCTTTTGTTCGCCTCCATAAGTCAATGCCCAATCTTTAGTCCTCCGGAGGTACTTAAGAATGTTCTTGACAACCAACCAATGTGGTTCACCTGGTTCTTTGTTGGAATCGACTTGTCATACTCAATGCATATGCCACGTCTGGACGTGTGCATATCATGGCATACATGATTGATCCTATAGCCGAAGCATACGGAATCCGTGTCATGCGCTCTTTCTCTTCCGGTGTCTCTGGTGCCTGAGACTTGCTCAAATGCACCCCTGGAGCCATAGGAAGAAACCCCTTCTTGGAGTTAGTCATGCTGAATCTCTCTAGGACTTTGTCTATGTAAGACTCCTGACTGAGAGATAACATCCGACGTGATCTATCTCGATAGATACGGATGCCCAGAATTCTTTGTGCCTCTCCCAGATCTTTCATCTGGAAATGGTTTTTCAACCATACTTTCACCGAAGTTAAGAGAGGTATGTCATTCCCAATCAGGAGTATGTCGTCAACATACAATATTAGGAAGACAATCTTGCTCCCACTCGACTTGATATATAGACATGGTTCCTCGACAGATCGAGTAAATCCATTTTCTTTTATCACTTGGTCGAAGCGATGATTCCAACTCCTTGATGCTTGCTTAAGTCCATAAATGGAACGCTTAAGCTTGCACACTTTCTTAGGATGTCTTTGGATCAATGAAACCTTCGGGTTGTACCATGTACAACTCTTCCTCCAAAAAGCCGTTTAAGAAGGCGGTTTTCACGTCCATTTGCCAAATTTCATAGTCATGAAAAGCGGCAATCGCTAAGATAATCCGAATGGAACGCAGCATGACTACGGGTGCAAAAATCTCATCGTAGTGCAAACCTGGCACTTGGGTGAAACCTTTAGCAACTAGTCGTGCTTTGTAGATATCTTGTTGACCTTCCACAGAATGCTTTATCTTGTAAAGCCATTTGCATTGAAGGGGACGAACCTTAGCAGGTAAGTCAACAAGATCCCATACGTTGTTCTCATACATGGAGTCCATCTCGGATTGCATGGCCTCAAGCCATAGCTTTGAGTCAGAACTAGTCATGGCACCTTTATAGGTTGCGGGTTCACTACTCGTTAGAAGTAGAACGTCATCTATGTCATGTTCCTCGACCATACCAATGTATCTGTCCGGAGGAATAGAGACTCTTCCCGACCTCCTAGGTTCCTCAGGAATATTCACCGCAGCCGGGATTGAAGGAACAGGTTCCTCCAATGGTTGCTCGGTGTTTGGTTCTGGAATCTCCGACAGGTCGAAGGTTCTATCACTCTTTGCATTCTCGAGAAATTCCTTCTCTAAGAATGTCGCACTAGCCGCAACAAAAACGCGTTGTTCGGTTGGTGAATAAAAGTAATGACCAAGCGTTCCTTTAGGATAACCTATAAAGTATGTCTTGACCGATCGCGGGCCGAGCTTATCCTCGTGTCTCCACTTGACATAAGCCTCGCAGCCCCAAACCCGTATAAAGGACAAGTTAGGGACCGTTCCCTTCCATAGTTCATATGGAGTCTTGTCAACAGCTTTAGACGGACTTCGGTTAAGTATTAGAGCGGTGACGAAGAGCATAACCCCATAACGAATCAGGTAAAACCGTGTGACTCATCATGGATCGAACCATATCAAGTAGTGTTCGATTTCTCCGTTCGGACACACCATTCAATTGAGGTGTTCCAGGTGGAGTTAACTGTAAGGCAATCCCACAGTCTTTGAGGTGTTGATCAAACTCGTGAGAAAGATACTCGCCACCACGATCCGAACGTAGTGTTTTAATCTTTCTACCTAATAGGTTCTGTACCCTATTTTGGTATTCCTTGAATTTCTCAAAGGATTCACTTTTGTGCTTCATTAAGTAGACATAGCCATATCTACTTAAGTCGTCCGTGAAAGTGATGAAATACCTATAGCCTTCTCGTGCGGTGATTGACATAGGGCCACATACATCCGTGTGTATGAGTCCTAATAGGTCAGCACCGCGCATTCCAACACCTTTGAAGGAAATACGAGTCATCTTACCGATGAGACATGATTCACACGTGCCAAATGATTGAAAATCAAAGGCCGAGATAGCTCCATGTTTGATGAGCTGTTTTACGCGTTTCTCATTAATGTGTCCCATACGGCAGTGCCATAGATACGTTTGATCTTTGTCACCAACCTTTAACTTTTTATTCATTACGTGTAATATTTCCGTGGTCGATCTAAAACATAAATTCCGTTCATGGAGACTCGCCTTGTAAATCATATCGTGTAATGAGAAAATGCAAGAATTATTTTCTATTACAAATGAAAAACCAAGTTTATCAAGTGCCGAAACTGAAATAATGTTTTTCGAAAGACTAGGAACATAATAGCAATCATATAATGACAACTCAAATCCGCTAGGAAGCTGGATCACATATGTCCCCTTGGAGATGGCAAACTACTCTTGCTCCATTCCCAACACGCAGTCCACCTCACCCTTTACGAGGGGTTCGATGTTTCGAGCCCCCGCACATGATTACACAGATGAGAACCACAACAAGTATCAAGTACCCAAGTTCCGTAACTTGCGTGGTTAATCTCAATCATATGAATAAAAGTAGAAGAAGAGGAAGACATACCAACAGGTTTAACACGACCCGCCTTTAAGTCCTCATGATAAACAGGACATGTGCGTCTCCAATGCCCAGTCTTGTGGCAATGATGGCATTCCATGTTTTCATTCTTGCTCTTTGTCACGCCTGATGAGGTGCTCGACTCACCAGGCCCACTCTTACCTCGAACCCGACTTCTTGAACTTCGCCTTACCTCTACTCGCTAGGTTTGCACGAGCTTTGCCCTTACCTTTCCCTTTATTCGACACAACGAGAACATCCTGTTTCATGCTCCCACTGGACTTCATGTCCTTCTCGGTCCAATACGAGAAGGGAGTGCAATTCATGGGGAGTTTTCTTCAAATCATTCATATAGTAATTCGCTCTAAATTGCGAATAACCATCGTGGAGTGAGTGAAGTATGCGGTCGATAACAATGTTCTCGCTGATGTTACGATTAAAGGTCTCTGTTTCTCGACATTCTCAATCATGCCGAGAATGTGTGGGCTAACTGTTGGGCCTTTCGGAGTCTCGCATCAAAGAAGCGAGTGGTATGCTCATAAGTCACGATTCTCGGTGCTTTCGAGAATTCCTTGGTGAGCGTGGTGAAAATCTTGTTTGCACCATGGGCTATGAAGCGTTTCTGCAAATTGGGTTCCATTGCAAAAATGAGTACGTTTTTAATCGCACCCGCTTCCATACAGAAATCATTAAACTTGGTGACTTCAGCAGCTCTAGCCGTGGGACCTGGGTTTGCCGGGATGGGCTCCAAGAGATATTTGAGCTTCCCGTCGCCAGCGGCGGCAGATTCCGTAATGCCGCCTCCCGGTCCCGCGAAGTTGGATCCATCATTCTTCGATCCGAGTAGACCGATTCATCCGATTCATGAAGATCCGAAGCCGGGACTCACGGTCCAATGTGGCACTTGGCATTGGGTTATCACTTGAACCAGCCATTTGTTGTTTAGCGATTTAAAATCGTGATCTACACCGAAAAAGAAAGAAAAACAAAACGAAATAAGCAACTCATCGAGGTGATTTAAGTCTATTTTAAAATTCATTTTAAACATGTAGACTCTCGCACTTGCATAATTGATCTCCCTCAAGAAAGATACAAGTGATCCCAAGACTCAATTTCTGTAAATTGATAAGCCAACTGTTTAGCTAATTCTTCCGGAAGAACTCTTGGTCGATAGATTTCCGTAAATCCTATCTATAGTCCACCATAGTCACAGGATCGTACGAGTGACCACAGTGTTGAGATAAAATAGGTCAATCGGTTCCAACTTACCCGACGTAGAAGGGGTCATATTATGCCTACCGACGAAGAAGGGACTCATTGGAGTTTTACCTATAAAGACCGTTCTCAATTTTTGTTTATACGAGGAAGATCCCATCAACAAAATTATAATTCATTTTAAGTGAACGAATAACTAGCGTTTGTCGTGAATGAATTTATTTGGATGATGGCTTAAAAAACGTGTGACATACGAATGTCAATGAAAACTAACTCGTGACCTCTATATGTGTCAGTTTTCATGCAATTATTAGGTGGTTTGGTTTTTAGGCGGAATATGATGCATACTATCGTTACGATAACATAAATAATTGAATGCAATACGTAAATAAAATTTCCTAGTGTGGCCTATCCTAATAAAAAGAACAAAATACAACTTTGGAATCCACCGTTGGACCCAAGAAGCTTGTCTTGTTGTTCCATCTTGATCCATGTAGCGGGAGTGAGCAACTGGTCTCCGTCTTTGGTCTTCTCAAAAATTACAATTAAAATTACAAAATATAAACCTAATTACATTCTAATGAAAACTGTAATTACAAGTGAAAAAAACCAAAACGGAGATACAAGATCTCAAAATACAACCAAGACCGTGTTCCATCATTACGGTAACACGTTCTACTAAGGCCACACTAAGTTACAACTGATTGCAAAATTAAATACGTAATAAAAGGCATTCAAGGCATTCATAATTAACGAATAACAAAAAATGCATCAACTAAAAACAAATTCATTCGTGACATAATTCCGTAATTATGTTAAATTTATCCAAACCACCTTTTAATGATTAAAATTCATGTGATAAAACCGCTTCTATCATTTAATTTTAATCAAATACAGTCCGTTACTTTAAATACGCTTTAAAATAACTTAATGGTACGTGGTGAACCGTTTCACAATCATAGCGAGTGTACTATATCCGTATAAAGTACATATTATAGCCAAAAGAAAATTTAAAGCAAAAGGAATAAATTTTCAAAGTCATTAAAACAAAATCCCTCGATCCAGGGACACAGTGCTCGATCGAGGAACACATAGGGCTCGATCGATCAATCGCAAGTCGATCGAGAGGATTGCCAAACAGAAGGTGCTCGATCGACTAAACTGGTGGTCGATCGAGTACTTTTATCAAAAAGCTGCTCGATCGAGTACGAGGACAACTCGATCGAGCGAGGGTTTTAAAAGGGGGCGATCGAGTACAACATGGACTCGATCGAACAAAACCAAGACAGAAATAGCACTCGATCGAGTAGAAATATGCTCGATCGAATGCAAACATGGCAGAAACTTCAAAACCCTCGTGAAAACAGTTTGACAAAACAAAATCAATTGCAATTTTGATCAAAAACGCATCAAAAGTAGTTAACAATTGACAAAACTTGACATATTGTTATAATCTCCGTATAAAATAACAACATGCATAAAACAAATTGATAAACAAGATGAATGAACCGTGTAAGACATGTCACGGTATCAAAAAAACTTTAGCCGTGTAAACTGGACACGGTTTTCGAGACAAAGAAAAACGCAGCAACACAAAAAAATTTTTTTTCGTGATTAAAAACCTGCTGCCTCACGGTTTTAAAGCAAAAACGCAACATCCGTGTATACAAGGCACGGATATCGAGACAAACATAACCGTTTCAAAATCGTTTTATGAAAAACACATAGAAAAATTTACGTGGCCTCGCTCTGATACCACTTGTGGGTTAATATCCGTATACTACCCTTTAATTGCAGGACTATAACGTAAATTTAAACATGCAATTTATAGTCATAAAACGAAAAACATAATGAAATGATTAATGTATAGAAATCAACCTCGGGTCCTTTGATGCACGGCGTAAAGAACAGAAATCAAACCAGATTCCCTCCTAATTGTTGCACCCAAGACCTTGTCCGAGATATGCCCTTGTGCTAGACGATGTTCTCCGATTGCCTTGCAATATTGGGAGAACTGATGTGAGTTTTCTTGAGATGTGAGATCTCGGTTTCTACAGAGAAGAATGCTCTTCGAAACCCTAATTATTTTTCACTAATGATGATTAGGTCAGAAGGGAGGAGAAGCTCTCCCTTTTGATCCCTCTCACTCGGAAAAGCGAGACCCACACAAGGGAAGTGGGCTTCCACTTCCTCTTGGTTTTAACTCGTGGTCCGGTTCATTAAATGACTAAATGTATATGACACGGTTTTTATAAATCGTCATCGGTTATCGGCTATTAAAACATCAACTAATAACACGGGTTAGTTGAAGTATTAATACATGTCCGACAAAGACGATATTGTATAATTATATTCAATATACATTAATTAAATATAAATCGTTTATATTTAATTTTACGAATTAACTGGTTAATTCGCCTTAGCCCATGATATTTAATCCGTATTAAATATAATATCTCAACATCACATTTTGACTAATTACTAGTCAAATAACTCGGACTAACTGGTTAGTCAAATTTGGCATCTACATGACTGTATTTTCATACGGTCACGTCTCTCGAACGTGTCCTATAGGTGTGACTTTTAGGGACCAGTTGATCACCGCCATCTGTATGACAATAACGTCAAACTTATCTAGCAAGCCAACCGTTATTGATAAACGTGGATCAACTGATAATAATACCAAAGTATGCCCTTTGATCCTTTTAGAGGTTTGTAAGTCCTTGCACTAACTGTTAAGGACACCAACCCCAACAAGCTCCCACTTGTCCGTACAAGTGCATGTGCAATGACGTTATCCGCACTAACTGGAGGACACAAGCTCCAACAATCACATTATCTCTGATCAAATTTCTCACAATTCCATGCCTTAAACGAATGTGACTCTTTTTGTCGTTGTATGCTTGATTATTAGCTACCCCGATCGCAGCTTGTGAATCACAGTGCATGGAAACTGATGGAGTCGGTTTTCCCCACAAAGGAATATCTTCTAGAAGGCGTCTTAGCCATTCAACTTTTTCTCCTGCCAAAGCTAAAGAAATAAACTAAGATTTCATAGTAGATTTAGCAAAAAAAGTTTATTTAGTCGACTTCTAAGAAATAGCACCACCAGCAAGTGTGAACACATAAACACTAGTAGAGTAAACCTCGTCATTACCGGATAGCCAATTAGCGTCACAAAAACCTTCTAAAACACAAGGTGTTCCATGATAGTGTAAACCCCCGTCCATGGTGCCCCTTAGGTATCTTAAAAGTCTTATTAGTGCATTCCAATGATCTCTACTAGGGTTATGAGTATATCTACTAAGTCTTGTAATAGTGTATGCTATGTCAGGTCTCGTGCAGTTCATTAAAAACATGACACTACCAATCACTTTAGCATATTCTTCTTGAGACACGCTATTGCCATTATTCTTTGTTAGGTGAATACTAGAATCGTAGGGAGTGTATAGTGGTTTACAATCATATTGATTTAACTTTCTCAAAGATTTCTCAACATAATGAGATTGACTCAGACACAAACCAGATTTAGTTTTGGTGATTTTGATACCAAGAATTGCGTCCGCTTCACCCATATCTTTCATGTCAAAACGTGAGCTCAAGAAGTTCTTTGTTTCATTCACTACTTTCATGTTAGTGCCAAAAATAAGCATGTCGTCTACATATAAACAGATTATTACGCATCCACTCTCATTAAATTTGGCATAGACACATGATCAGATTCGTTAACTATAAAATCTTTTGATGTAATAGTCTTATCGAACTTGTCATACCACTATTTTGGTGCTTGTTTTAGACCATATAAAGACCTGATTAATTTACAAACCTTATCCTCTTGACCTGGAGCAACACATCCTCGGGTTGTTTCATGTAAATTTGCTCATGCAGGTCACCATTTAAAAAGGCAGTTTTAACGTCCATTTGATCTATGACAAGGTTATGAGCAGATGCAAGTGCTACCAACGCTCTAATTGTGGATACTTTAGTCACGGGTGAATACGTGTCAAAGAAGTCTAGACCCTTTGTTTGAAGGTTTCCACAAACTACCAATCTAGCCTTGAATTTGTCAACAGGCCCGTCTAGCTTAAGTTTCCTTTTAAAAACCCATTTATTACTTAAAGTTTTACAACCACTAGGAAGTTCTTTCAAAACCCACGTATTGTTACTTATTATAGACTCAATTTTACTATTAATAACCTCACGCCAAAAGGAAGAATCAACCGATTGCATGGCCTCTATATAAGTTCTAGGGTCCTCTTCAAGTATAAAAACATTTATGTCATGTTCACTTAGACACAAGTTTTCAGTTAACAAGGTCGTGACAAAGTCTGGTCCAAAGCTAGTTGTGGTTCTGACACGTTTACCTCTTCTAGGTTCCACAAGTTCGTTGACAGGTGCAGACTCATGAGATGAAGAACAAGATACAACATGTAAATTAGGACTTGCAATTTTCATAGGAAAAATATGTTCAAAAAACTCAACGTCTCTTGACTTTCTAATGGGTCAGAAACCTGACGAGTCTTTAAGTATCATACGATATGCATCACTATTTGCGGCTTTACCAATAAAAATAGCATCCACAGTTTTAGGTCACATTTTATTTCTTTGTAAATCTGGAATACCGATTTTAGCCAAACACCCCCACACTTTCAGATAATTAAGGTTAGGTGGGTAGCCTTTCCATAATTCATATGGGGTTTTACCGGTTTTCTTGTGAGGTACACGATTTAGAATGTGACATGCATATAAAATGGCTCCCCCCCACATGTTATTAGGCATACCGGAACTTATAAGCATAACATTCATCATGTCTTTAAGAGATCGGTTTTTTCTTTCAGCTATTCTATTTTGTTGTGGAGCATAGGGTGTTGTATACTCATGGATAATACCATGTGACTCGCATAAATTTTTAAGTGCACATCCCTCAGATTCTCCACCTCTGTCTGATCTGACTCGGTTTGATTTTTTGATCTAATTGATTTTCGACCTCGGTTTTAAAAATCAGAAATTTTTCTTCAGCCTCTTCTTTAGCGCTTAACAAGTAGACTCTAATATATCTGGAGAAGTCGTCAACAAAATTAATATAATAATGTTTACCTCCTCTACTCATTGTATTTATAAAGTCACCTAGGTCGGAATGTATTAACTCTAGAAGACTCGTAGATCTTTCAACATATTTATTAAACGGTATTTTGGAATGTTTAGCCCCGACGCATACTTCACATTTATCAAAACCTGTATTGCTAAAGTTAGGAACCAAATTTTGTTGTTTTAGTCTTTTAATATACCCCACATTAACGTTTCCTAATCTTGCATGCCATAAAGAAACGGACTCAGCAATATAAACAGTAGGAGAAATATTCTTATTAATGGTCTCAACATCAAGTACAAATAAACGAGCGTTACAGAAATCCTTTCCCACGAAATTCCCATTTTTGGTGAGAACAAGCTTATCAGATTCAATGGTTAATTTAACACCAGCCTTGTTAAGTAGAGAGTCGGATAAGAGGTTTCTCCGAATGTCGGGTACATGCAGCACATTATTTAGTTCAAGAGTCTTTCCGGATGCCAAATTGGGAAGGACTCTTCCCTTCCCTTGTACTGTAACAATGCTAGAGTTTCCCATGAATACACATTCACCTCCGGGTACTTCCGAGTACTCTTTGAACAACTCTGTAGAAGTGTATATGTGCCTTGTAGCACCAATATCGAACACCCATTAGGAAACATTATTGACTAGGTTAACTTTAGGTACAACAGCAGCTATGATATCGTCTGACTCAGCTAAGTGTGCTTGTGGTTTGTTTTGTTTATACCAGACATTGTGACCGTCCGAACAAAATCTAGCAGGATGACCCGGTTTACCACAAGTGAAACAGTCACCCTTGAATTCCCTTTTATTCCCTTTGAAGTTTTCAGTTTTCTTAAGCCCAGTATAGCTATTTAGCTTTTAGTTATTTTGAGTAGTAGTAAACATTTCTTTGGTTTAGTTTTTGGAACTATGTAAACTTTAACTTATACACTTTAATAAATGTTGTGGAATGGATTCTCTTGATATACTATCCTCGGGCAACCGAGATGGTAACAGTCTCTCATGGTAGAGTGGTCCTTTGTAAGGCGCCTTGGTATGTGGGGGGGTGTTACAAAGTGTTATCGGAAATAAAATCCCTCATAGAGTTTTAAGGGGCAGTAGTTCTGGTGAGAGTGTAGTCTATTTTAAGTTGACTAGAAAAGAAATCCATTTTATCAGACCTCATTTTATAGTCTTTACCATCAAAGAGTTCAAGTTTAGACATGTCAGGAATGATGGGATTTGACAGAAAAGGTGTGGTGATAGGGATAGCATCAAAAGTTTGACTACCACTGGCCATAATAAAAAAAGAGTTTTAATCGACTTTAGATTGTTAGGCGAGTAGTAGTAAAATGGTAAACAAGTAAAGGAATGATCTTATCTGTAACGAAAGTTGTGGCGTGACTTGAGGTCACTGTTCTAAAGTCGATTATACCCCATCTACTACACACAGACTCAATAGCATTCGACCCCTAGGATTACACAACCACTGCAAACTTCGTGTAGGTAAGAGTGCAGATGAGAACCGCTAAAAATGTTGCCAAGACTTCAGATAAGGAAACACTAACAAACCGGGTGAACTTGGTTAATATCAGGAAACATTAACCACTAGGTTGGACTCTGTTAATGTTAATACCAGGAAACATTAACAACAAGGGCGAGCCTTGTTTTATATTGAAATTCAGAATATTAAGAATATAGATGAATCCTTTTAGTGTGTAGACCATGACACAGATATAATTATTTAAAACATTTTAGAACAGTAGAAGAGGAAGAAGAGAACTGAGTTTTTTATTGTGTTTCAAATGACTGGGTTGTGTGGATATTTATAGTCGAAAAATGGGAATTTGCTGTTGTAGTGAACAACATGCATTTGGCATAACTTAGCAGTGACATGCAATGGGCGCAAGTGAGCAGAGGCATGCAATGGCCCCGTCAGGAATCTGTTGTGGCTCTAGCAGACTCTACTGCTGCAAAGCTGAAGTCTACTGATTGCAGAAAAAACAAGGACTGCAAAAGGGGGAATCTAGCTAATAAAATAAAACAGTAGAGTTTAGGCCCAAAAGGTGGGCAAGCCCGCACTCGCAGGTGCTCTACCGGAGCCCGTGCTCGGCCGGCAATGGTAAGGCACGCGCATGTGTGTGATTGATTAGATACTTACCACACATCACCTAGTAATGTAGTGTAAAGAGGGATATATCAATTCATTGATATTTTGTTATTTTGTCAATGTGGGACAAGTTACTACTCAAAGTTCTTTTGAAGCATATTTCCAACATAAGTTTCTATAAATTGTTATGTTTATTGTTGAGTGATCACAATATTGAAGGATAATAGGACAAGTAAAGGGAATAATGTGTTCTGGCCTTCTATCGTCAAGCCTAATACTCGGTAATTCGTATATGTTTCTTCTATTGTCCATCAATTTAGTTAGTATGCAATCTTATTATCCATCAGGTTTCATATGTTTGTATTTGAAATGCAGTTCAATTTTTGTTGATATCCTATTTTATATTTTCTTAATCCAGCATTCCAGCATATAGTGTAGTTTTCTTATAAGAACAATATCAGAGTAATCCAACATATTACGTAGTAAATTTTGGCGATTTGCTTTAGTTGGCATTGTATGTTATTCGTTATTATTAATGGAGTCTATTTTTTGATTGAGTGTGCAAAATTTTTACCAGGTGAAAACAAGAAAGAATTAAGGGTATAAATCGACTTATATTTCCATGTTGGCATTAATAGGTCTAAGTCTAACATCGGTAATACTTGGGCATGATTGAACATTGAAATATGTTGGATCAAGTAATTGTTTTCCCTTTCCATCCAAATGTGGATATGTACTTTTGTACAGTATTTAAATTTTCTATTAGATTTTCCAGAAATATAGCTTATTTTAGTTTCACACAAGTCAAATTTGCAGATATTGCTTTAGTTCAATAATCACTGAATCTATTATGACTTTCATTTTTGTTATAAGTTTAAACATATTCCTTTCTCTCGAATGAATTGCCATACAAGGTGATCTATTGACTTCTGAGAATTCTTGATCCATAGACAGCTAAGCTTGATCTGTTTCCTCTATAACTAATAAAAATTCAGGCTCTCATATTGGCAATTTTTCGATTTATTTCATTTTCCCAATGTATACAAGAGATTTTTCTTATTTGATTGCGGGACGGTCGCCGCCTCATCAGCAAAATAATATGCAGTTTTGTATGGAATGTATCATTTTGTGACAGACCCATCATCTGCATAACAGCTAAGGACTCAATATGTATTAAGTGTTGACTGGCAGGGTAAAACCTTAAGGAAAATGAAAGGACGTCAGCGAGTTGTGGTACGTTGTCTCTCATGGAGGTGCAATACGAACACTACATAATTGGGTTGCAGCCAAAGGACAGTCTCCAAGGAAGATATTGAATACATCAGAGAGTGTACTTGAGTTGTCAGAGGGAGACATTTGGTCTATCAAATCTTGGAATGATACCAGTCATCTGAAGCAGACGGATTATCGGGAGTCTGCTTTTGGTGGAGATTATTCCACTGGCTAGCCTTTTGTGATAAACATTGTGCTTTATTATTCAACCCATATGTGCAAGAAGAAATACAAGCATCATGAGAGCCTAGACATGTACTATAGAGCCTGATGAAAGACAATTGTTTACTATAATCGTGGAGGCAAAGATGTTTTGAATCCATTGATACCTTTAGCCTAATAAAGAAAGAGATTTGCGACCAAAAAAAACAATATTTTGTCAATAAGACTGATCGAATGTATGGAGGTGTTTGGTTGGCTCTCTTGGAATGAATTTGCTCAATTCTAATGTTTGGTTGAGTGTTTTGGAATGGAGTTAGATACACAATAGGTTCTAACTCCATTCCAACCCCTTGGAATGTCATACCCACCTTTTTCCAATGGTATCAAACTTCATTACTCCTTTCTGTAATTTTAAGATGAACCAAACAAGTTTATGAGGGAATGGATTTATAACCCCATACCATTATGGATCCATATTCCAATCTATTTCATTCCATGCTATTAAACCAAATGACCCCGTAATTTTTGAAGTGCATGTACCTTGCTATGGCACTGAGTTTATTAGAGCATTTCTAATTTCTAATATGCGAATAGACATCACATGTATAATTTGAAGTACAGAAGGTCTCATTTGTAAGCGTCACAAGCTTGTGACGTCTCATAATCCTTCTCTCACTTGCTCTTCCACTTACAGTTTGTGAGAGGTTACAAGCATGTGACGAAAAGTGTCCTTAATAAATGAGATTTTGTATTTTAAGTATCACACCTACCTTTCCAATCTTTTGTTTACCTTCGATTAAAATACCCTTCACAAAGATTACAAAAGATTATTGTCATTTTCGAGTTCTCGAGCCAAAAGATCTCATTGATTGACGAGCATAAATTATAATTTTTCCTTTATTTGGTTAGTCTTGACGGACAACTATTGTAATTCAACCATGAGGACATGAGGTGGTGGGTGATTTTAGTTATGTTGGTTGATGGTTGATGTTGGCAATTTGTGTTTGTATATCAGAAAAGCAACAAAGGATGTCAAGTTAAATTTCAATTAGAAAGCACAAAATACAGCCAGATTTATAGAGAGGGCTGTAAAACGACGTCGATGCTTTATAACAAATCGTCGACGGTTTTCATAAAAAAGACACTCCCTACCCTTCTTCTCCCTCTCTCTACCCTATTCTCTCCCAAAGTCTCCCAAACAAACAACAACACTTAAAAAAAAGTCGATTTGCTTACAACGATTCAATGTCAAACTACGAACAATCTACATCAAACGCTAACAATTATTCATCGGTAAGTAATTAACAATCTATTTTCATTTGAATTGAATTAGTATGATTATTGAATTACATGTTAAGTTGATATGAATCGAATTAGTATATAGTGAATTGCATGTTAAGTCTTAATATAATTAGTATTGAATTACCTTGTGAATAGAATTAGCATGAATCGAACACAACACGTCAAATAGTCATCGCAAATTTGTTTGTCGTCAATAGGGACGTGTACATTCATTGTCCCTCATGGACAGGGACTTGTACATTCAACTTCTGTCCTGGAGAGGGACAATGAATGCCTATGTCCATCATGGACAGGGACGATGAATTTCTACGTCTGCCCTGGACGGACGTTGAATATAGTCGTCCATTGTGGGTTTGGACGTGTACTATTCACGTCTCTCATGGGCTAGGACCTGTTCACGTCTACCCTGGTGATGTACGTGAATATTCATTGTCCGTTCATGGTTCGGACTATTAAATTGGTTTTTCGTCTTTTTATTTAGTCTTTTTCGTAAATTTAGGTCATTTTACATATTTTAGCATCTAATCATTATTAATTTTGCGTGTTAACATGATTCATTTGAGGTGTTTGGTGAAAACGGTGTTAATTACAACCACCTATTTGAGACGGTAACATGTTTTGGGAGTCGGAATAAGGCGTTTGACTGGGCTCAGAAAATAGCTTTTGATAACGGCGTGCCTTAGTAAAAGCATCAAATGGGTCCAACAATCATAAATAACCCGAGTAATAGGGATCATACTTTCGTTGTTCAAGGTACGGGCGAACCAGAAAGAAGATCGATCCCGATATTCCCGACAAGCCTAAGAAGAAAGGGACATCTAAGTGTGAGTGTTTGTTCTGGGTTCAAGCCGTGGAGAACTGGGCTAATGATATAAATGGGAAGGAGTTGGCGATTTATGTGATCAATACATGGGGTAAATATAGGAAGAAGTTTGTGAACTGTTATACAAACCAATACTTCCATCTTGGAAACACGACCACTTCCCGGGTAGAGTCCTCCCATTCACTTTTGAAAGCTTGGTTGAAGAGTGCTAACCTAAACCTTGACACTATGTGGTCCCGTATTCATTCCATGCTTGAAGCGCAACACTGAAAGATTAGATATGAGCTAGAAGTTTCGAGGAGTAGGCTGCGAAATGGAGATCATGTATTTTCATTGTTGCAAGGAAATGTGTCTATCAATGCCATTGAGATAATAGAAGAAGAGATTAAAAGAGATATAAATCTCGGGAATGTGTTGGAAGACCATTGTGTATGTATGCTAAGGGTTACTCATGGGTTACCTTGTGCTTGTATATTGATCCATTTGCAAAGAACGGGTAAGAGGGTCCATCTTGAAGAGGTTCACGCTTATTGGAGGACTTTGGAGTACGACAATACCCAAACGATACCTAAGACCGATAATGATGAGTTGGAGGAGCTTATTGCGGAAGCCAGAGCTAGTGACCCGGCTAAGAAACGGGTAATCATTGAGAAATTGCGAGATAGTCTTCACCCGGAAGACGAGGAAATTCTACCACCTCATGTTAGAGAAAACCCCAAAGGGAGACCGAGGGGTTCTACTACTCAGAACAAGTCGGGATTTGAGCATGCAAAGAGGAGGATGCGAAAGTTTCTACTACTGCGACGACATTTGTTCAACATACGGTGGGTGATTTTGATCACGGACCAGTTGCTGCACCGTTGGAGTCCGGCTACACTAAGGGACGTTTTTGAACTTGGAGTAAAAAATATGAAGTCCCTCAAGATCCATGAGGTTTCTTTGATGGTTGGGTAGATGTCGGTAATGATGGTCATTGTGGTTATCGGGTAGTCTCGCATGATGCGCGGGGTCAGGAAAGTGACCATTTAGTCATGAGAGACTGGTGTATTGGGGAGATTAAGGCATACGAGGAATAGAAGGATTTTTTGTGATGATATTTATGCTTTACCTACGGGTTTGACTAGATACCAGGACACATTGAGACGGATCGAGTTTACCGGCAGTGGAAGATGTGGGAGTCACCATTGGATGTACGGAGTATATTTGTTTGTCTTTGCATCGTTGTTTAACTGGACTATTTGTGTTATCGCCCAGAATGAAGTTGGAGAATCTCGTAGTTGGCAATGTAATACATACTTACCCCTAAGGCCCACGGCCCAAGTGTCGAGGCCATAGGGTGTTTTATGGATCGTACATTACCATCTCCATTGGATGAGATTGCATTGTCGAGTACCATCGAGAGTTGCACCCTATGCTGATTTGTACAAGACAAATATTGAGAAATGGCATACGTTAATGGGAACAACACCTAAAGTTTATGGCAGAAGACGGCGTTCCACAACCACTGACCCAGAAACTGCAAGAAAATTAAATTTTGATAATGTATTTAAAGTTTGATTATGTAATGATTTAAAAAGTGACCGTTATAATTAAAAATGTCATCGTTATAATTTTAAAAAGTGGTTGTTTTGAACTAAAAAGTGGCCGTTTAAATTCAAAAATACCGTTACAATTCAAAAATACCGTTTAAATTCCAAAATACCGTTATAATTCAAAAATACCGTTATAATTCAAAAATACCGTTACAATTCAAAAATACTGTTATAATTCAAAAATACAGTTATAATTCAATAATACTGTTACAATTCAAAAATACCGTTATAATTCAAAAATACCGTTATAATTTAAAAATACGGTTACAATTCTTAAAAATTGTTACCGTTTTAATCTGACTTCTTATAAATAGCCCTTGCTATGTCCATTTCAATCATAACATCCCATCTTAATCACTATTAAAAATACTCGATTTTTCAATGAAATCCATTCACTATAATACTAAAATGGTTCTCACAGATACTCAAAAAATCAGAGCTTATCAACTAAGGATCGATTCAATCGTTGCGGATTTACCAGTGTTAGTGTCTTGCCTTGAATTAGTCATTCCAAGTGCCATACTTGCTTGAAAATCCTCCATTTGGCAGCCTTTGTATCATCCTAGCCAGAAACCCGGAGGATATACTAACTCCAGCAGTTACTGATGAGGCTGTTTCTGATGAAACATTAACTGAAAAGATGTGGGAGTTTCGCAGGTTACAAAGTGATGTCCTTGTCTATTTTGAGCTCATACTGACTGTGCTCGATTACGCAACACTATCAGAATTATGTGCCGGTAGAGTGTTCAACCTAGGAAATGTAAAACTCGACATCATTGATTTCTTTGATCAATATGTTGCTAGCCAACCTAAAGAAATTGAGGCTCGAGATTATGTACAAGATCTGGAATCGTCATGTTCATCATCGGAAGATAATTGAATTGGATTTAAACTACGTTTTAATAAAGTTGTGTTTTTCAATTCCGTTAAACTACGGTTTAATTACAGTTGTATTTTAATTAAGTTTTATGCACTTCCATCATGCGTGTTTTATGTAATTTCATTATTTTAATTAACCTTTAATTTAACTAAATGTACTTCCGTTAAAATACGTTTTAAACTACGTTCACACAAACAAAATATTCATACATAACCAAAGAGAATAAAAATATCCATACACAATACAACACAAATAAAAATATCCATACATAACAATAAGAACAAGTAAATAAGAAAGACGCTACAAAAGACACTACGGGGTACTATCAGCATCATCATCATCATCCCCAGCATCATCCTCAGTATGGTCCTTGGCTCTGAAGTACGGCTCCATCTCCTCCACTAATCTCTGCACATATTGCCACTTCCTGTCCGCGGAAGGCTATCTATAGATCTGTGAGAAATGACGACTAATAGCTCGGGAAACCTCGGGCTCCTCGTTGAAAGGGAGTGAGCGAAACTAAGTACGACGTGTAGGGGGTAGAAGTGTGGGTGAGAAATCTTCCTATACCAAACCATGTAGGGCGGATCACTCTGAAAAGGCATCAAAACCCGGTTAAACCGCTCTCTTAAAACTATCTCGGCATCACTCAAACCCCACTCCAAATCAGGAGTATCTCCATAAGACAACCTATAACCCAAGGGCGGCTTAGCCGGGCAATAGTCAACAGTCGGGAACAGCATAGCTTTCGGGATAACCTGAACATACCCATGCTGATGGAGACACCGATCAGGCTGGTACGACTCTACTATATCCAGAAATCTAATCAGGCCCAAGTAAAGCGAAATACTGCAAGCCCTGTGTGGACTAACACCATAAGGGAGCCAAGTCATGTGCTCCACCCTAAGCCCGTCCAACCTGTGTCGGTGTTGCTCCAACAACCGAAAATCACCCATAAACCTAGGAACCCGTGACCAAGCCTCGACAAGCGGTCTCCCCTCGACATAATATCCGGAGTTTGGTCGGATCATGGGAAAGTACTCATATATCTAAGCCTGAAGCAACGGTAAACAACCGCTAACACCGTGGCCCTCTCTACGCGAAGCCATCCCCAACTGTCGATACAAGTAGGCCAATGTCGCGGCCCCCAAGCATAAATGCCGATATCACTCAACTGATCAAAAAACGGCAACATACGGACAATAACCCTATCACCAGAATCATCTGTGAACAAAGTCCGTCCTACCAACAACATTATGTAAGCCCTCAGCGAGTCATGCTGTTTACCCATCTCCGCAAGCCCTATCAATTTCTTAACCGTCACTCCACCACCCTTGTAAAACAGTGGTTTCACATCTTTCAGAGGCACGCCAAAAAAGGCAGCCACCTTCCCCTTCATACCGATTTCCTCCTCGTAGGACCCTCCTCCATAACCCTCATGCCATTCACCCGTATCCCAAGGATCTTCTCAACATCGTGCAACAAGATAGTAATCTCATCAAACGACATATGAAAAGTGTTGCTGTCGGGCTGCCACCTCTCTACAAAAGCGCTAAAGAGGTTCTCATCCAAAACGGTCATCAAAGAACGCCTCAAATGATCAAGGCCACTATTACTAGCTCTTTCAGTAACACCATCACTGACCTTCATCTTACTTATCTTCTCTAGAGCACCGGCCTCTCGTAACACGTGATCCATGATCTCACGTTTCCCAGACCGGTCCAACTACTATAAGCTACGTGGCCACCAAAGCTACGTAGGACGCTAAGGACACTCGGACCACCCTCAACCGGACCTGTAAGACGCCAAGATACATCCGGAGTCTTTGTCTTCTTCCTCCCCATGCTACTAGATGAACCATCACCAAGCGGCACATATTGACCGCTACCATCCCATACAACCTTCTTAGGTGGTAGTGCGGCTGCCTCATCATCAAGAAAACGAGAGTCATCCTCCTCCTCTGCTGCCTCCTACACATCCTCCTCCTCCTCCTCATCATCATCATCATCATCATCATCATCATCACCATTCTCATGCTGAGCCACATAGTCAAAATGCTTCTCCTCCTCAACATCAGAATCGGCTACTGTCTCCCTAAAAAAAGCAGTCGGTAAATCAATCCCGGTCATAACGGGCTCGGGAGTAGCGTCGGGAGTAGGGTCGGGAGAAGAACGGATTTGGATTCCCCTACATCTACCCCTACCTCTCCGACCACGATGTGGCGCTGACGGTAAGGGGATACGCCGCTTAGAGCCCGTCACTCTTCGGTCTTTCGTACGACCTAATGAAGTCATAATATAATCTTCGCTGTCCAACATCTGCATTTATGAGATTAAAACGTTAGATAAATAAAAATAAACAAGTTTTCATACAAAACTTATAGAAAAAAAATAACTTTTAATAAAAAAAATTCAAAATTACCCATTTAAATACTAAATAACAACTTTTAATACAAAACAAATATAAATTTAACAATTATAAATAAAAATAAACAACTTCTAAACCAAAAAATATATAAATTACACATTAAAATTGAAAATATACTTTTAAAACGAAAAAAAAGGTCTGCACCATGGACGGACAATGAATTTCATCGCCCTACCATGGTCAAGACATTGAGAATCAACGTCTATGACAAGGTAAGACATTGAAACTCAACGTCCAGGTCCATAGGAGACGGTCGTCTTCAACGTCCCTCCCCTAAAGACGTTGACATTCATTTTCTTACACCAACACAGACGTTGAGTTTCAACGTCCCTCACCATTGTTAAATCCATACGTCCTCCCCGAGAATGGACGTTGCTTGTTCACGTCCTCCCCCATCCTGGACGTTGATAATCAACGTCCCTATCCTCCCCCAACCCTCCATTATACCCGACGTCCAATTGAGTAACAACACCAACAACAAATCCTTCAACAACAACAACAATTCGATTACAACCACAACAATTCAACTACAACAACAACAACAACAAGAGGGCAACTAATTAAAACTAATTAAAACCATTGAAATAATTCAAATTAATCAATCCCAAT